>NW_017306475.1:523134-556473 GCF_000935625.1 Nanorana parkeri
AAAACCAGCATGTAAAACAACATGTCTCACCACTAAGGATAATGACAGAGGTTTGGATACACGTCTTCAGCCGAGGATGTGTAAGCCGCACTGCCGCGCCAAGGCACCTCTTATAGTGCGGTCCTAACTCTAAACTATGAGAGTCTCCATCTTGGAGCACATGGGGGCAGAAGATATCAAATTGGGTGCAGGTTTGTCAGGAGGACGCCCAACCTCCTTAAAGGTACAGAAACACAAAAGGGATCCCGCACATCCTATTGGCAGCTGAGAAACCCCATGCGTCGCTGCACCAAATCGGTCAAACAAAACAAACGACAAACGCACTCAGCAATTTGTTACCAGTTATACAGTAAGGTGCACACGAAATGGGCTTTGAACAGTAAACCCGACGTCTTTACCCGACGTGACCCCGTCTTTTATATTTTACCAAAAAATTGGGTAATAATAAATGTTTTAGAATGTATTTTTCTGTTTTTTTAATATTCTGTAATTTTTCATAATATATTCAAAAATAAAAACCCCAGTGGTGAATAAATACCACCAAAATAAAGCTCTATGTGTCCCCAAAAAAGGGTATAAAATTCATTTCAGTACAGCACTGCATGACGGAATAAATGTCAGTCAAAGTACCGCAGCGCTGAATACTGAAAAATGGCCTGCATGGGAAGGGGGTTTAACACTCCGGATGTCAACTGGTTAAGCAATAATATTGAATTACCCTTTTTTTAAGCTCAACAATACCTCCGCTATCTTACGATATGCCTAATTAGCACACTTCAGTGCTTTTTTTATCATTGCATTATTATTTACATATTTGAATTTTTTTCTTACAAAAATTGAAAAGGGGTAGTAAATTGGACCATAAGTGTCAGCAGATCAGTCACAGTTCACGAATTTTAGCATAAGAACCCACTAGCCATCTCTGGGTTGAATATGAGTTTGTTCAACTTTTTATGAGTCTACCTTGAAACCACCCACTCCCCTTTTTAGGAGAGCTTACATCTCCCAAGGAGCTTATTTCTAAAATATCCAGACTCCAAAGGTTTGATGATTTGCTTGCCAGTAAATTAATCAGACTCATAGTTGGTGGATATCCATGAACAGTTCCACATTTTCTGGCTGTTCCACTGGCCCCCATTATTTTTGTTTCCTCACAGGATAGATAGATAGATAGATAGATAGATAGATAGATAGATAGATAGATAGATAGATAGATAGATAGATAGATAGATAGATAGATAGAGATATGCAGACCCTCTGTTATGTTAACACTGACCTATCTACACTTTAATATCAAGGAGTGCTCTAAAACAAAGTCCAAAAATGTGACGCCCCTCTTAAAACACCAGCCTGCTGCTGACACTGGTGTTCTAAAAAGTTTAAGTAATTTGAGGATTTGGTGTTTAAATTGCTGGCTCCCAAAGAACAGTTTCTACCTTGTAAAGGTGAACCAGTGAACCAGTAAATGGGTTCCTTTATCACCTTTGCAATATTTCCTATGACATTAGGTCATTAATCAATTACACCATTGGACGTGGAGTGTGGTATTCTCCCTAAATGGTGAAAGGCCATGGTAGTCAGTCAGTTGCTACTCCCTCCTGGTGAACTGGTAAAAAAATCACACATATAAAAAAGACACACAATTTTAAAATATACTTAATTTTTTAAAATATATTTTAAATATTAGCAAAGCTGAACCATGCTAAGCAGATCAAAGAAGCAGATCAAGTGATACTGGCAGAGCAATTTTAATAAGTTTGTTCACCTCTATGTATACCTACCTGGTTTTAACAAAGGAATCGTGATTCTAATCTAAGGCAGTACCGGAAAGGATTTCTTCAACAACTGTGGAGAATAACCCTAGAACGGTAAAAGGAAATGTTCAGAACTTGTACACATACAAAAAGATGACTATCCATTGGCTGCACATTATAAACTGCAAACATTGTTGAAAAAAATTTAAATACCCAAACAAATAAATGTACTAATTTCAGCTGGACTTTTACAACAATATATCCTTTCATCATTGTATATTGCTATATCAATAATAGCCTTTTGTTTTATAGTGAACAGTAGGAGCTATTAAAGATGTCCAATAATAATATGAATATCAGTTATCCTTGAATTCTAACTCTGTTCATGCATACATGTGTGTCCATGTGTGTCTTTGAATATATCTAATTAATCTGTATCTCTGACAGTTTTAATAGGTAATTGTGCATGTAAGGAAAAATCTGATTGTGTGGTCTTTAAGCCTTTTTACTATTTATAACTTTGTCAGAACCAGTTAGCTCAATGTGTGTTTAAAGTATGTGATAAATTAATCAGCAATGTAAATATTATGCTAACTCTACTGGGTTTCTCTACCCAGCGTTTGAAAGCACGATCATATTTTTTTTTATAGAAGACTAGACTGGCAAGTCTCCTAAGCCATCAGCAAATATCCTCAAGGGTCAACTGTTAAATATAAACGGGCAGATCCCAGCCAAACCCTGGACATATTGCTTTCAATCCAGCTGTTAAGAAAATCATGCAAATGTTTTTTGGTAAAGAATGTATACTAACTCCAAAAACACTCCAGGGCAATGTTATGGGTGGCAGTATTAGGGTACAGCTTTGTGAAAAGTATCACTTAGTGTAACCTAATCCCGTCTGCAGCTGGGATTTTAGGATGGTGTCTCCAATACAAACACTTTGTTAATGGTACATTGGGATCCTGTGAACATTAGAGTTCACAGGAAATGGAGTTACAGGTGTAAAGCATTACTAAGAATGTGAGAAGGAACATTCACAGAAAGGGAAAAAAGATAATAAGTATTCTTGCCAATACAATAGGGATATAGTTATTATGTGTGCTGACAGGAGTTTTGGAGCACCAGTTCCCATACTTGGCCTACAGTCATTCTGTGGTGTTGCAATATATTGCACCAGAAGTAGTGATGCAATAAAATGAAGGCACTTGTTGCTGGGAAGAGGTTGGGATCAATGGTGCTGTGACAATGCCACATCAGTTAAATGTAGCCTGCCATTTTAAATGTGCCAAAAAGGTAGCTCCACTGTGAAAGCCACTGTATGCTGTGGGGGATCAAAGCAGAACATATCCTAAAGTGAAACAACCAAAAAACACAACAAGGATAAGTTAAAACAAACCAAAAAAACTAAGTGCAATTATCCCCTTTTCCCCCTTCCCCTGACCGAACAGATTCCACCCTCCACAGATGTATACTTGCTTCGACCTGACATCCACAGTCTCGTTTACATCCCTTGCCACAAGTTTTTTTATCTTGGTAACTCCTGCGCAGTAGAACCCCTAAGATGTTCAACAGACACAGTGGGCTGTGGGCACAGGATCTCGGTGAGTATGCATCTGTGGAGGGGGAGGGTGGGATCTATTAGATCAAGGGCAGGGGGAGGGAAGAGCGAGATACTTTAAGCAAAATACTACAATATGAATAATAAGTGAAACTTTTTTAAAATAATTAGTTGCACATTAAATTTTCTTCTAATCCAGTTTTAAGATTTAGACAGGCCTGCAAGACAAAATTACTTACCTAGCCTAGTCACCTGATTTTTTTTCCCTGCTGCAATTAACACACTGATAAAATTGTTTCTTTGTTCTCATTTCCTGCAAGCATGTTCTTTGTCAGCAGGTGTAAAGCGTGCCTGATTGACCCCAAATACTGCCCCTCCATCTCCCAGTGCTGCTGTACAGGGGATTACAAGTGGCTCAGGTCAATTTCAGTTGTTATACAAGTTGCATTTAAAATAAATTTTGATAAATTCATGATTACATTTATTAGTTTTATTTATATCTGCCTAGGATTCAGATTTAACATTACAAGTATGTACAAGCATCCCAATTGTATTTCTGGGCTCTGTTCACACCAGCGCAGTTTTTTCCAGTTAAGTAAAAAAAAAAAAAAAATACTGCTTGTCTCATTTTCTCTGGTCTGGAATGCACACATCAAAAACGCATACACTGGACTGAACCTGAAAGCCCATTTTAAGCTAAAAAAATGCTGCAAAATTACGGTAAAAACGGGGCAAAAATACACTCCACTGCGTTTGCAGATCTGCTCCAGATTTGGTCTGGATATGGTGTGAACAAGCCCTCAAACACAATTACTTTTTTATTTTCATTGCCAGTCAATACAACTATACTACATTATATTACAACTGTACTTCTACATGGTAAAAGATGCATTCCACTGCCAGTGAAAATGTACTGCATCTACACCACTGCTGGGAGCTCTGTTCCACCCCACCAATCAGATATTTTACTAGCTCTGCCAGCCAGCTGTAAGGTTATCAGCTTTTAGCAACACTATTGCTTTTTTTGGGAAGTCACACCCTGACTTTAGAAACCCACCGGTTTCAGAATGGGTTTTGAAAGTAACTGACGAAAGCCTTGCTACTTCATATAAACTGCTCATCTGCTCTGTTTAAAACAGTTGATCAGCTCCTGTTAGTAAGGACAGGAGGGACAAACGTGCTAGTGGTATCTATTTTTAAGCACCTATCATACTGTCCAATGAGGAGGGGAGCCATGCACGGATCCCCTCCTGATCAGAGCAATACGGATCAGATGTCACCTCTGTGAAATCCATGTCCATCCAGCTTTTTCTGCCATCTTGTGATGGAGGAAAAAACAAATGACCAGTTTCTGAGAAATCGGATGTAAACAGACTTGTGTCCGTTTACATCAGATTACCCCCGATCCGGGACAATCAGGTGCGTCAAAACAGAACACTGTGACCGGAGTCGGAGGCAACTGGAATGTAAATGGACACATGTCCTTTTAGATCCGGCTGCCCGTAGACTTACATTGGGCATCCGATCGGGTCCACCTGAAAAACAGACAACTGATCAGCCCGTCAATCCATGGTTGTTTCCCTTCTCTTTGCTGCTCTTCCTTTTAAATCTGCATCTGTTCTCATGCTGGGGGAGAACTTCTGTTTTGCAGCAGACTGCCTTGTCTCACAAATGGATACACGGTGTCTGTGTATCGGTTTGTATAGGCTTGTAACCTGAGCCAGCACTACAGGAAGAGGCCCTGAGCTGAAAAGGGAAGTTCTGCCCAAGCATGAGAAGACATGAGGATTTAAAAGGAAGAGCAGCAAAGAGAAGGGAAACAACCATAGATTACAGTAAGGCACACATTACAGTATTGGTTTATGTTAAAAAAGGGTTTAATGTCACTTTAAGGGGCCTTAAGCGTATTAGGTGTATCACTAGTTTTAAACAGAGTGGGGGAGAGACCTTTCGCTTTTTGTTGTGCTGACAACAGTTTTATTAGACAGGAAGTAGCAGTGAATCTCCAAAGGTAACACAGAGTGATGTACAACAGTTTTTCTTGTGAAGTTGGGACATACTAGAACACTTTACATTTTCCCATCTCTGTATGTGTCCTTGTTTCAGGTATTACCTTACTTCCTGCCTTCCTGGTCTGTTGTTAGCTGAACAGGAACTAAGTGGAACTTTTCTAATGAAGTCTTGGGGCATAGAAAAACTGCACAGGGGCGTTATTCCTCTGCATCTCTATCCAAAACTAAAACGGTTTTGACTGGACATACAATTTGAGGGGCACATATATACTGTAAATCAGTGAATTTGACATTCACCAACCCTTCATTGCAGCATAACAAATTCCTAACAAATTCATGTGTTTTAAATGACAGTGATCGATTCACCACCAGTGAATGCTTGGTGAAAATAACATTCTGGTTTATAAATATTCCCATAACCATGAACAAAATCTGTTTGTGTTTCCAAAGACATGGACATACTGTAGTGTACAACTCTTATGCATACTGACAGGTACATTGTTAACATTTTTTAATGAACACATAAATGAATATAGACAGATAGCACACTCTTTTCTTAAAATGTACAAAATAATTGTCATCATACATAAATAAAAATTACAAAAAAGAAGGAAACATGTTGCTTTAATACCCTGTGCTCTGTAACTAAATATAAATTGGACCTTTGAGCTTTTTCCAAAAGAGTAATAGCAAAAACTGTGTGTAGTGTACCGTTTTAAAGTGTAAAAAAAAATGATAATTATTTTTATTTCACGAAATGTACAGTGTAGCGTGACATACTGGTGCTTTATAAGGAAAGGATAATAATGGTACAAAAAAATAAATATACAATGAGTAGACTTGCCACTGCTCGATGTCCACATTTAAGTGTCTCATATTATTTTCATTGGCCCAATGTCAGGTCATTTTGACCTAAAGTCATCCTGTTTTTTCTCCAGTAATATCTCTAAGACATAGTATTTACTTGTCATAATAAGGCGGACTTTGTAACAAAATAAATATATTTGGAAAAAGATGCCAATGCAGCAATAATCTGACTGCAAAATGTTAAATGTGAAAAGGACACCATACTGAGGAACTCTTGACTTGACATGACTTGTTAAGTCGTATGCTAAGTGAAAACTGAATTTCCCATGTTTGCTTTTTGCTTTTAGATGCACGGTTTGATTTATGAAAACTAGATGGAAAGTTTCATGTGCAATCACAGCACTGTTCAATTGTACAGGTTCCACATGGCTGGTCCATCATGATGTTGTTGCTGTGCATTCACGACTACATATACCTCCAGCTAAGTAAATCAAGTTAAGAGATTCCTAGCATCACATGTACAGTATTTTTTAATGTTGAATGCATGCATGTTAAGTAATATGTAAGTGTGGCAGACATGTATTAGTTAGGTTAGACTACTTCCTCTGACAATGCCTTCTATCCAGAAGGATGATGCCATCTATTTCCAAGCATTTTCCAGGGTCAACATCTATGTCCTGGATTGAGATACTGGCTCAGACATAACTCACTCACTTAAATCCCAACTAAGCCTTCCTCAGAAATGCGATAGTTTAGCTCAATTTGCTACAAAATATTCTTCAGCAGCTGTTGTGGCTGGACAGGAAACTGCAAATGAGACTGAGAGCACCGATCATTCGGCTGCAGTCCAACGTGCACTCACCCCTCTGATTTGAACGATTGAATTTCTAAAGAAGGCTTTATGCCCTGGTCCCTGCACCGTTTTTCTTCCATTAGCAAATGTCTGACACAAATCAGCTGCCTGCTGCAGTCTGATTACTAGGGGGAGACTGATGATATCATCTCAGCCTAAGGAAAAGAAAAAGTAAGCATTTCTTGAAATGTTTTTACTGTTTCTGTACATTGTGATATATCAGGAATGTATTCATACAGACATGAAAATTACAATTTTAATAATGCACTTTAGCTCAAACATTCATCCTTTGCATGACATGAGTATGCAAATGTGGTAATTGCATTGGATGGTGATTGGACTACCCAAAAGGCTTTAAATAGGCAATCATCACATTAACGAAAGACACCAGTTGAATGAACGGTGAATCATTTTCAAGAGCAACCAGTAAGTCCTGTTGTGTTCGGTTTACTACCGCTAGACATCCCCTGACCAGGATGACTTAAAGTCCAACTCCAGGGAAATTACCCACTGCAAGCATTACCTGCTCGTTTATGCCTGGAAACAGGAAAATGATGTTTACTTATCTGATCCTCACTTACTGAAAACTCAGCTCTCCTCTTCTCCCCCTCCACCCAGCTGTGTACTGTCCCTCTGTGTCCTCACATACAATTCAGGGCTATGGAGCCTACACTGTACTTAAAGGAGAACTATGAGATGAGGGATTTTCACTCACCCTCATAGTTCTAGCCGACCTGTTAAAAATGAAACTGTAACAGGTCGGCTCAGTAGATCGGGAAGCGAGCGAACACATACCCGCGTTCGCTCACTTCTCGATCTTGTCGCTGCAGAGAGCCGTGACAGGGGAGTGACTGGATTCCCCCCTCCCCTGTCCGATCCTCCAGCGTTAATCTGGCGGAACGGACGGAGGAGGGGGCGGGTACAGCTGGCTCTGCCTCTAGATAGGAAGAGCCAGCTGTCACTCACATAGCTGGGTGGATCCAGACATAATTGTCGGGATCCGTTTCAGCTGCGGCATCTCAGTATACCGCGAGCTGCAGCTCGCGGTATACTGAGCTTTGGGTGACAGGAGGACGCTAGTTTGTGTCCTCCCGTTACCCTTAGGAGAACTATGGGGAAAAGCCCTAACCCCATAGTTCTCCTTCAATGATGTCAGCAGTCCACCGGGTGAAAGGAGAGAAAAGGCTTCGGGGACAAGTTTAGCAGTCTGGAGGGAATGGGTATCGGGTAAGTAAAACAGCTTTTTTTCTGTCCCCTAGGTATAAACAAGCATTTAACCTTGCCCCTGCACTGCAAGGGAAAACTTTTAATTTCCCTGGAGTTGGGCTATAAAAGCGTAGTAGTCATATATTATATAGCCATTTATAAAATAAAGTTTGATTCACTACTAAAGACTTCACTCAAAGTGCTGTAATTATGAACAAGCTCTTAGCAATGAGGATCTTCAACTGCTATTTCTCAGCATCAAATAAAAAGGAAATAGTGCACATAACCAGAGATTGCACTGCAAGGGTTAACTGCTTGTTTTTGTCTAAGTGCCAAAAAAATAATATACCCACCTGAGCCGGCTTTAAAGCTTGTCTCCTTCTACGCTGCAGCATGGGAATGTTCCTCAGCATCCTCACGTCTATATAGAACTGTGTACAGAATGTGATGATTTATGGGACCTAAGCCGCTACAGGGAGAGAGGCTGGAAAGACCGGTCTAAGAGCAAGCCAGCTCTGCGTTTGAGGTGAGTATAACTAGACAAAAATAAGCAGTAAACTATTACAGTGCTGAGGTAGCTCCACTGCATGGGTTAATGAAAGTTATTATTTAATGAAACTTTTCTTATTTTAGCAAACTACTTGGATAAGCCTTTACAATGAAATTAATATATTTTCATACTTTTTTCTTTGCTGGAGATCAAGCAAAGATGATTTGATGAAGTCAGGTGAATGTGTAATTGTATATTAACATTTCTAGTCAGCTGGTGGAGATCTATGCTAAATTCCATGTACTTACCTGTCTATATTCTAAGCTGTTCTGCAGAAAAAGGGCTGTTGTGGACAGAGCTTAATAGTGCAAGTTTAATTTTACACACAGAACTGAATCAGAAAACAGACTTACCATCCCATCTTTGTTTTCTGTACTGTTTAGATGGTGCTGGAAGAAAGAGTCTAGGGATAAGTAATTTATCTAGACTATAACTAGATTATCTTTAACATCTAGCTATAACTGCTGGTTACACATACCCTCCCTTTGCTTCCTGCAAATGGACCAGGATCACATGTGTATATAAACCATATTCAGATAAATGTTTAAAATTAAAAAGAGAGTTGCCAGATTTTAAACATGTACAGTTACATATGACATATCCTTAGCATTATAACCACTTCAAAATTGTCATTACCAGTGAAGTAAATTGTTGCTGTTGATATAAATTTAAATAAAGGAACAGAGGCTAATTAAAAAAAAGTATTATTTGTTTCTATTTTTTTTATTTCAGAGTAAAATTGAGTATTATACTATGTTAGCCACTGATAAAATGAGTACGTTTAATGTTAAATTGATACTGTTTATTAGCAAACTAATTGCGGCTAAGTAATGAAGACTAGAGAAAAAGAAAACAGGCACAGAGGTGGAGTTATCAGCAACCTATCAGAATTCTTGTTTCATCTTTCTATATATTGAAAGGTGAAGCATGAATTGTTGCTGTTGACAAAAGTTCCACTTTCATACTCTACACTTGGATAGAGTGGAGAGGGATTAGAAGATATTTCAGGTTTGTATTGCTGTCTGTCTCCAAGTTAGGGAGATCCATCCTCTCTGTTTATTCTGTTATCACTCTGATAGAAGGAAAAAAAATCACAAATTTTGGGTTGTCCCAGCTGACCACCAGACATTTCCCGCACTTCGGAGGGATTTTCTCCCACTTTGTAATGTGGCTATCAGACAGGAGGTGAAGGAAAATCTCCCGAAAGAGACACTGATGGCAAAAAAAAACTGAGGGGATAGCCTTTCGTTACTCTATCCAAAACTTAAAATAAAATTGCTTCAGTTTTACTTTAACTAAAGCACTGTAATTGTATTCCATTTTGAAATCACTGTTCTTTTGCTTTTGTGAGGTGAGGAGAGGTTCATTTGGAAATCGGCAGTTTCCTCTAAGGGGGATGTGTGCTCGCATGTGGTAAATTTCATTTTTTTACTGCATCTGGGCATCAAGCTCACTCTTTGTAAATCACAGTAAGGCACCCCTGCTGTATCACTGAAGATGGAGGCAAGTGAGCTTGTGACTTTAGTAAATCAGGTCATATAGATGTATCACAGATGATAAAATATGATACTTTTATTTGGAGGTTAAAGTTGATCTACTGCTAATGATCAAATGTTTGGAACCATACCAGATTAATGGTAACCGTGTAAATCTAATGATTAATGTCTATTCCTACTTAAGATTTTGGACTTTGTTGGAGATTTATTGAGTTACTGTAACAAAACTTGTTCTAATAAAACTTTCACTGCCAACACAAATACAGAACACTATAAACATAAGTTAGACCTTTTATTTTATTACTATTATATCTTGGCAATACAACAGACATAAAAAAGGAGTAATACGTTTTCATATATAAAGTATTTGTAGCAGTTATAGTGCACAATGAGAAATGGCACCTGGAACAGGCCATATCTGGTCAAAAGGGGATCTGTCAATGAGCAAACATGGGAAGGGGTATTGCAGGTGCCCAGAGTCCCCCATTAGGCCACAAAGTGCATCTAAAATATGAAGAAATACACTTAAAGTGTAAATTCCAGCACCAAGGTACAAGGATTTGTTTGTTTGATTTCTAAAGAAGTCAGGTGTCCAACCCCTACATAAAGCCAGAGACTTGTCTGAGGTGGCATTATGTTGCAGCAATTATGAGATAAGCCATTTACCTTGCTCTTTTGGCTGAACTGAAGGTTGCATTTAAATAGCAGCAATGTAGAATTCCCAAAGAAAGTAATAAACTCTTGATTTCACCCTAGAATAATTATCGAGACATTATCCAGTAACCTAAGCTACTAATACATACACAATTTGTCATTAAAATCATCATCTTGCCTTGTCTCTTCTTTTGTGGTCAACAGTTCCCTTCTCATTTTAACATTAGCTCTTACCCTACTCCTTTGTAGTACTCTTTATGAATATTGATGCTTTTTAAATCTCTGCTACATCTCTTTGACCAACTGTCTATAAATGTCATCTTTTGAACAAGTTCAATAAACTCAAAGAAATAGTTTTTTAGGGATTGAGATTAGGGTAGTGGTGAGAGAAAGTGGAGCTCCTATGACAGATAGATGCTTATAGAGCTGACTATCCTCTAGTTACACAATGGCTTATACTTACGACAATAGTACATCGGCTGAAATCAGCGATTTATTGGCTCTATATTGCTGCCTTCAGCTGACCCGCATAAGGACTTCGACTCAGCTAGTCCGCGGCATTCGGCTCTGCTATTCTGTTTGGTACCTCTGTGGTACCAAGCAGAATAGAAAATCAGTGAAAATAGTTTTTAAAAGTTGCATTTTAAAAAAAATGTAAGTAAATAGTAAAATAAAAAAATATAAAAAAAAAATAAAAAAATAAAAACATTTGGGAGGTGCTAGCAGTGACAGCTAGCTCCGCCCAACAGTAGGTGCCGGCTACTTCTAGCAGGTCCCAAGCAATGAACAACAACTGGGCGGAGCCGGCCGTGACATCACGACCCAGTTATTGTTTAATGACAGATCAGCGTCCCCTGGTCATTTGCGGATGCTGATCTGCCATTACAAATGGGGGGAGACAGCCGTGAGATCATGGCTGGCTCCGCCCAGCTGTCAATTGTGGGACGAACCCAGCTCCAGCTGTCACTTCGGCTCATCCGAGCCGAAGCATGTGCCTTCACCTCGGCTGAACCGCTCAGTCCACTTTGGCTGCTGTATGGGCTATTGTAAATAGCCCATACAGCAGCCCTTCAGTTCGACTGAACCCAAGGGCTCCAGCGGCCCGAAAAGAGCCGAAGATTCAGCCGGAGCTATGGCTGGATCCTTCGGCTCCTTTGTGAATAACCCCCTTAGTGATAGTGTCAAACCTTAGATGACTGTGTAGATATGTAAGTAAAATTGAAAATTCATCAACAAATGTATTGTCTGATCAATGACTAACACGCCAAAACTAATGTATTGGCTTTAAAGAATGGGGAAAATGCTATCTTGTATTTTTTAGAACATTTATTTCTAAGAAAAATAAGATGAATTTGTGGGAATTCCTGACATTTACAGTTAAAAAAAGTATTTTGACTGTGCTGTCATTAAAGACTATGGAACTTGGATAGTTAGTGAAGCGTACCGAGTATGGATGAAGCATTGCAGCATTTGGAGAACATGACTATTAAGCTAATAGCTGTTAACCTTATTTTAAAAATTAAGTACCTTCTTTTGTTATGTTTTCCTCACTTGGCACAATGTTCTTGCACCGTATAGCTGTGGATGGCGTAGGTTTAACATGGGAACCAAGACAGCGACAGGTCATTATGAATTTACGGTTGACTTGGCAGACTCATCTAATCCTAATAAAATATTTGCACCTAATAATGCTAATAGGATGCTGGTAGCATTTTTCCAATAATTAAACAGGGAATATTTGGCATTGAGTCAGTATCAACTCATCATGGTCATGTAAAGTTGATCTTTCTGCTCTAGATGAATGCCTGTTACTTCTGTCTGAACCATGCTTCCCTTTCAGTATGAGTTTTCTAGGTCATAAAAAGTGAATTACAAACTTTAAGTTTCAATAATAACTAAGTGGTAGCTAATACAACAGAAAACAACAAGTACTTTATTTATGTACAGTGTCACTCCACAATGTTTTCTGTAGAAATAAGCTTAATGCTCTAATAAAGCTATGTTGCAAACCATGGCACCCCCACAAAGGACGAGAAGTTGCTGCTGGAAAAGGCCCAGGTACTTCAACCATTTAGTAGTGCTTGAGTGTTAGGAATTTTCCTAAGACATTTTTACAAACTGCTCTCAAAATGCCCATAAACTGTGTTGGTTCAATAAGGAAAAAGTCAATTTGCAGAATGCAATAACCCATAGGAGCCAATAAGCAATTATCATTTACAGATCTGACTGCTACAAAGTGCACATCATTAAAGCTCTTTACACAATCCTATCCATTAAGTCTGCAAGGGGTAATTATTCATGCATCAAAAGTGTACAAATACATTTACGCAAAGTTATTTTTGTATCTATATATATTTTTTAAGGGATTAAAATCTAATTTTTAAAACTATTTTATCAACAGTGTAAATGCATCTCAGGTGAAAAAAAGGATCTTTCAATGGACTAAGATACCATGCATAATAACAACTCTATCACACTTCAATTTCACTACCCATAAATATTTAACATTTCTGTTGCTTGATACTCTTTAACACTTTCATGATGGGTAGCAAAACAGTATGTGTCAGTTAACTTAAAGTAGAATTAAACCTTCATTGTTTGTTTTTTTTTGCATATATCTACTGCTAGCAAGCAGTAAATATATGCAAAAACATTTTTAAAAATACGTAAAAACTCACCTGTGTCTCCGCCGCTCGGTCTCATCTGAAGATCTGAAGATTCTCGAGCGGCTGTGAAGGATCATTGGGCTGGCGCATGCGCAGTAGAGATCTTCAGGCGGGGGAAGGGGAAAGACACAGTGTAAGTCAATGCACGCAGCCGACACTGTGGGACACAGAAGACACAGCAGTCAGAAATGGATCAGATACCAGCACCAGCGCTGGAGGGACTCCTGAAAACTACTGGAAAGAAGAAGATGATCGGATCAAGAGGCATCATTTAAGGTAAGTCCTTAAAGCAGCATTGGATGGTGGGGTGTCACTTTAATGTCACTTTAAAGTGTATTTCCACTTTTGCGTCCATATTGGGATAACTCCTGTTTTGTTTTTATTTCATTTACCCATTTACATCACATAAGCTAAAAAAAAAAAAAAATGCTTCCTTCAGTTAAAATTGCTTTTTACTAGCTAGTTTCTGCTTTGTGCTGTTAGGAAGGGCTGTGAGGGGTTTGTGTTAACCCTTGTACTTTGCTGGCTTATTTCATTATGATTTGCAAAGTAGATTTGAACACTGACTAACAAATGGTTAAAAGATTAAAAGCATGACTTCTGAAAAGATTAAAAGCCTGACTTCTTATTCACATCAGGGGTACCCTGATGTGAATAAGCCCCCCTGCCTGCAGACCCCCACAACCAACGCCCCAGGGCTTGTGAGGAAGAGGCCCTTGTCCCCGAGGGCATGTGGCCTGGTCCAGGACTATGCTCGGATCAAGGGTCTGGTGTGGAATTTTAGTGGGGACCCCACATTTTTCTCCACCCCATATTGGGGGTGGGATTCCTTCTCAATATTCCTACAAGACCTTAAGGGTCTGGTATGACATTTGGGGGAAACCCCACGCTTTTTGTTTTTTATTATTTGGTCCCTACTAACATTTCTACCAGACCTAAAGGGTCTGGTATTGTTTGGGAGGGGGAACTGCTCGCTTTAAGAATTAAAAAAAAATGTCATTTTTTTTCTTTAGAAATGTCAGGTCCTATACATCGTACAGATGTGCCACTTTACAGGTAGGTTAAGGGGACCCCCCAGACACGATATTTAAAGGAATTTTTCATTTTTATTGTTACCCTTTAAGTGATGTTAAAAGCACTGCTCCTTTAAAAACTGTATTTTTTTAAAAGTGTTTTGTTCATTGATTCCTGTCCCCAATTGTTTTTGAAACTTCTACCCCCATTGACTTGCATTGAGTTTGAGTTCGAAACTTTTTTTTTTTATGTTCTAAAGTTTAAAATCGAACCGAACTCGGGCCTATTCGGCCCATCACAACTGATGAAGTACATTCTGTTGAATGGTTGTCAATCTTAAAAGACGGTCCAAATCATGACAAATAGCTTTGAGAATGATCCCTAAATGCTTACCCTATATACTAATATCTCCAGGATATCAAAACAGAGATTGTAAAAATTAAGAGATTAATCACTTGTACTTTGCAGGCAGTAGGTCAGTAGGCCTCAGTTATTCTAATCTAAGCATGAAAATCAAGGTGCTTATCTACTGCGAATGTTTGATAATGAAATTCAGATATATACGAATTAATTTGAAACACAACAAGCAGGAGATCTTTCATTTACAGCTCTCTGGCTTCTCTGCACTTTGCTGACATTCTGGACTAGTATTCCGAATAAAAACAAAAGTAACAGAAAAATGTTACAAAATGTAAAGAAAGAAAAAAGCTGAGAGATGTGTCATTCTGTAACAGTTTCTGCTTCTTTGCTGACAAAGATTCTGACAGCGGTCACAAAATACACTAAAGTGTTTAACAGAAATAATAATAATAAAAAATAAAACAATAGTGTGGGGTTCCCCTCTCTAATTTATAGCAGACCCTTTTGGGTCTGGTAGGAGCGTTAGGGGGGACCCCAACGCCAAAAAAAGAAAAAAAAAAGGTTGAGTCCCCCTAAAATTCCATACCAGACCCTTAATCTGGCAGGGCCTGGCAGGGCAGGAAAGGGGGGGGGACGACAAACGAGGGCCCCCTTTCCCTCCACCATACAAGGCAACAGGACCTCGCCTTGTGAATGAGTATACAAGGCAGGTGCCGCCTCCCCTTGTGAATGAGTAAGAGGTACTTGTAGCTCCGCTCCTCTGCTGATTGCTCTTCTGCTGATTGTACCCCTTACTCATTCATAAGGGGGGTGGCATCTAGGTGCCCCATTTATGAAAGGTGGTACCCAGATGCAGATGAGCCCCTCTGCCCGCAGACCCCCTCAACCACCGAGCCAGGGTTGTGGGGAAGAGGACCATGTCCCCATCGGCATGGGGACAAGGTGCTTTTCCGGGGGTGCCCGGAAAGCACCCTCCCAATGCAAAGGGTGGTCTAGCATGTGGTCCGGTATGGTGGAGGGAGGATGGGTGCTCGCTCGTCCCCCCCCTTTCAAAAGTTAAAAAGAAACAAAGTAAACATTTAATGCCACTTTTCTGCAACTAATTTTCAGTTGTAATTATTATTTAACTCATCCGAAAATAAAGAAAATTCGGATTCATCCGAATCCAAATGCCAAAACGAATTGACTTTCAGACCCGAGTCCCGAAAAACTAAATAAATCAAATATCCAAAACTAAACTGAGCAATTTTTTTGCCTGCTTACATGTCTTGTATATGAAGGTAGTAAGTGAATATTCTACAGTACATCTCTTGGCTGTCTAAGCAAAACAAAGGATATGCATTTAATATATGAAATGTAAGACCTCTAATTTAAACTACTTAGGTAAGAAGCGACACTACTACACAACTCAAACAAGCTATTCATACTGTACTTAATTTAATAACCTATCCCAAAACTACAACCTTTGTGAGCTTAACATGATCTCACGCTGCTTGCCCAAGCAGTTAAATGATCAGTTTACATTAGAAACACAAATAACTTTAGCCAACATCAACTGGGATAATCCAATTTAACATAATACTCGCTCTTTAGAGATTTGGAGGCTAGAACTTGTACATAACTGTTTTTATGAAATTCTCTGATCACCAAGTAATCACATGTAATATTTGTATTCATACTTTGAAGTCTGAGACTACCAACAGTCGAAAGAAGTGAGGATTGAGTGGATGATAATATAGGGGCTATTGAGTGAAGTGTCATGTTGGTTTTGCAGCACAGTAAGAAGTGTTGAATTTAGTCAAGTGTTTCCCTGACATGGCAGTGACAGTACATGGCAATCATTAAAAACACGAAGACATGACACTTCATTATAACTACTGAGTTAAACAACTCTTACTTTCACCACATTTCCAGGTTAGATTTTTAGTATTCAAAGCTTTCTGACATCATTATTTAGGCCTGAATTCTTGTAAGAGAATTTAGATGAAAGCTACATTGTTTTCAGTAGCTAACACTTCTTAACAAGGTCTTTCCTACACCTGAGCACAACATGGCCAAGTCGTTCTACAGGACTCCCCACTTTGCGGATAAAGCACTTTCGAACAGGGTTAATCAAGGGTTTTACCAGTTGCCCTAATGCCAGGTTTACTTATGGCTATGGGCATATATAAATGAGTCCAGACCTTAGATGAGGCGAACCATTATGGCAGTTGAGGAACTGATAACACTTCCAGCTTCATTTTTACTTGAAGCACCTCTGAAGTGTGACGTGTAAATGACATCGTTACAAGCTGCACACATACATAACCTCCATTCTATGTAATCATCATCATATTAATGATAATATAACAATATAAAAAAATATATCTACAGTGTGTGTGTGTGTGTGTGTGTCTATATATGTGACATCTGGGTGACAGGCTTACCACAACAGAGCCACAAGTAGAAGAAATTGACAACGGAATGAGAGGATATTCCCTGATGTCCCCATGGATACATACCACCCACAGAGTCTTACTTACTGGGCCAATTCTCCCAATCACCTGGCAGGTAGGTGATTCACCCACACGTCACATTCAAACCGCCCTTCGGCCAGATCAAGGTGGCTAATACAAGCCTTCTGTGTATAGAAGGATACTCTCTGGATGGTTCTGCAAACCATGGGCTCCTCCTGGAGTGGGAACTGTGCCCGTATATGACCCCGCGAGCGACACTGCCAGCACTGTAGATCTCCATTCTCCTGGTAGGGGCAGACCTCTGCTGAGACGAGGACGATGATTCTTGTGCCTCTTTAATGCTGGTTCCAGGGTTTAACAAAGCTTCCTTTTCGAAGAGTTGAGGTTGGCTTTGCTGTCCTTGGTGAACTGGGTCCCTGGCGAATGGCAGGCCCAAGCAGATCCTCTATGACCGTGTATCTTTCAATGTATCTACTAGGGATGCTCCGATACCGATACAAGCATCGGTATCGACTGCGATACCGAGTATTTGCATGAGTACTCGTACTCGTGCAAATACTCAATTGATCCATCAACGTAATCCAGGGTCAATCAGGACGTCCAGCATTGTCCACAACGACGACGCAACAAAATACAAATTAAAACAATAGAAAATAGATAGAATAATTTATTAATTCATTCCTTTATTCTTTAATCATCATGACTTTGCCCAATCATGGCTCTCACTGTTCTCTGTGCCCTGATTGGGCAAAGTCTTGCACCTGACCTGTGGTCAGGTGCAAGGCTTTAGCCAAATCAGGGCTCACAAGGCACAGTGCCTTGTGCAGCATGCGCGGCTGGCAAACAACCAGCCAAACACCCTGACAGTTCGTGTGTTCGCCGAACACGCGATCTGCCGATGTTCGCCGAACACACGATCTGCCGATGTTCAAGTCGAACTCACGTTCAGCTCGAACATCGGGCCCAGCCCTATCGCCAAGTTGTTGTTCATTGGCCGGGACATGCTAGAAGACTCTAGCAGGTGGCGGCCAATAGGAAACAGTTGGGCGGAGCAAGCTCTGCCCAATAGTTTTTTCTTTTTTAAAATATTTATTTCTTTTTTACTTTTACTATTTGTTTACATTTTAAAAATATGTGTTCATCCTTTTCTTTTTTTAAAAACTCTTTTCACTGATTTTCGATTCTGCTCGGTACAATGGAGGTACCAAGCAGAATAGCCAAGCCGAATGCGACGAGCATCACTGCTAGCTCCGCCCAATTGTTTTTCTTTTATTATTATTATTTTTTTAAATATCTTTATGTTTTAATTTGACTATTTATTTACATTTTAAAACAAATTCTACTTTTTTTCCCATCTATTTTCACTGATTTTCTATTCACAGAGGTACCGAGCAGAATAGCCGAGCCGAATGCCGCTCGGGGGCATTCGACCATTCACTCACTGCCGTTCAGCCCCTATGAAAGTAGGGGTGAACGGCAGAGAGTGAGCTGCTGGAGCTTCGGCTCAGCCAATCCAGAGTGGCTGATTTTCTAGCCAGCCAAAGAAAATAGACAGAAAATATCAAAACAATCTCACAATGGTAGGATCTGCAAGGCAGAGGAAAACAGCAACTTGACCACGGAGCTCCTGTTACCATTTTTTTCCACATTTTAGATCCTAACATTGTCACTGAAATTTTGGTAAAGTAAAATCCATTGTAAACCTTATAAAAAATTCAGCTAGTGATATAGACTTGTGGAGGTTTAATATACAAAAGGATTTAGGTGTTCAGATATAACAGTTTAAACTAAGTTTATGAAATGGTAATACATTAGAAAAAAAATTATTTTAATTATATTAATGTTAAATTCTAATAACTAAAGAAGAAAAGGAAAAAGATCATGTTTGTACACTTTCTCTACATTTACATATGGGATACGGTTTTTGCTGACATCAAGGAAACACATATGTGCTGCAGCCAGCCAAGGTAAAAATAGCATGATCATCCGTCTTTATAACCCCTTAAGCAATTTGGATTATAATCAAACATTCTTTGGGCTTTGGGTTTAGCAGACTGCAGTAGGCATGTTTACCTGGATACTTTGGGATTGGTTCAACTTCTTGTAGTCGATTTCTTTCCTGTGTACAGTAGCCTATTTTCTTACAATTTTAAGGTACTTTGGGGCACAAATGAACCATGTAATTAACTGAAATGTTGCTCTCTGTGCTACAACAGGCAGTATATTTTAAACCTGGAGAAGAAATGTACCTTTGTAAATAAAAATAAGTGGGAGAGTTACAAGACAGACAAACTATTGCACACACTTATGAAGCCAGAAACTATGGCTTAAAACCTAATTCACTAACAAAATTATAAGTTATTTTATGTGCATTCATCATTTTATCATGAAAAAGTCCTGTTAACAAATATAAATATCCCATAAGTGCATGTGAAATGGATATTTAAGTATTAACATCCTCTTTCCCATGAGTTAGCATTTTATGTTCTCCATAAAGTGCTTCCATTTTTTTATTTCCTCATTAGACCCATCATAGGATCTTATAATTATATTCACACAGCTTTATGGTAACCAGTAATAAAATGCCTCATGATTTGGTGAAATGTATGCAGTATGTATTGATAATGTGAGTTAACCCTTTCTTAATTAAATTAAATATGTCTACACAGATTATCAAAACACTGCACAGCAGTGCATGTAAAGCTTAAAGTTATGGTTTGTGTTAACCCCTTTCAAGGTAAAGAGTAGGTAAAGCAAAAAAAACACTTTTTTCTCTCTTTTGATCTGTTAAATATACCTTGGAAAGTGTTTTGCTACATCAGTTTTATAGGTGCAAAAGTAATTTGTGAGTAATCTTGTATCACTTACCTGAGGATGAGACCGGAAAACCTAGAGGCATCTCTTGTGACTCGTGTCCCCCTCCCCAACATTAAGAACAATGGTGCCAAATCCTCCCCTGGAGTTGGAAACAGGAGGATGCAGGGCAACGAGGAGCACTACTGCCACGGATTGGAGACAGACACCGTGCAGGAGATTTCCTGTAGAGAGGTCAGCAGGCTGAGGATCAAACCGGGCGGGCAGCGTAGGAACAGACTCAGGAGCCAGAAGTTGTAGTCGAGGAAGCCAAAGGTCAGATCCAGCTGGGCATCGAAGCACAAAATCAGCAGACAAGAGCAAATTCAGAGAACAAGCCAAGGTCAGGGGCAGGCAGCAATCAAGAAGAGTATGTCCCCCTCCTCATGTATCACTCCCCCCATTTTAGATTGTAAGCCCACATGGGCAGGGCCCTCCTTAACATCTTGTCTTGATTTGTATTGTGATTGTAATGTCTTTCTTACATTGTAAAGCGCTGCTATATAAATCCTGTATAATAATAATAATCATAAGAAGAAGAAGAAGAGTAGTCCAAGGCAATTCAAGTCAAACAGGTCATAGGCAAATCGACAGACGCACAGACAACAGGCAACACAAGCTGACAAGACCATCAGCAATGTGAAGCAGGCAGGCGCAACCTTATACAGTCACTTTATTGAGGCAACTTCATCACTTCCTGTGCGCCATCCATCCACGCGTCTTCCCACGCATCTTCCTGCGCACCTCGCGCATGCACACTATGGTGTGCTGCCCGAGATTGGGCTTTTGCGCACACGCAACCGCCATTGTGCCCGTACATCTTGTTAGCTGATAACTTCCTAGTTCTCTTTTTAATAGCTACAGAACAGTAATGTGTACTACTAAACACCCCCTCCCCAATATTAAGAACAATGGTGCCAAATCCACCCTAATATATACAGTATATTATTCAAAACTAATTCCCCATTTACTTTGGACTTTATTTAACCTACCTTACACCCATTACCAAACACTGCTGCCAAGGGACCTTTCCTCCCACTGATGCCAGGGTACACTTCCTCCGACTGCACTGGACAATTTTTCTCTCTCACTAACTGCAGGGCATTTCTCCCTCCAACTGATATGGGGACATTTTTCTCTTCTGAAGACCCTGGGGTATTTTTCTCTCTCACTGAACGCTGGAGCATTTCTATCTCCTACGGGCACTGGGGCATTATTGTCTCCCACTGGCCTAGGGGCATGTTTCTCCCACTGACACTAGGCATATTTCCTTCTCATTAATGACAGGGAATTTTTCCCTCTCACTGACACCAGAGCATTTCCCACTAATGCCGAGGCTTGCCCATTTATCTACACATAATATTCAGTGTCATGTAGCTACACCTATCTATATATTTAATATTAAATCCTAAACCACTTACCCCAGGGAATTTTTCTCTCCCACTGATGTTGGAGCATTTTTTTCACCCCCACTGATGCTGGCTCATTTTTACCTCCCACTGATGATGGTGCAGTTTTTTTCCTAATGAAGCCAGGGAAAATACCGCTAAAACCAGGGCATGCTCGTTTAAACAGTACTCAATACAGTGTAGCCTCATCTACCATTCACGGGGATGTCATTTTGATGCCAGTGTGTCCGTGATTTTAAAATTATAAACTTAAATTCTCCCATCGGCAATGCAAATGCATTGTACTCCTATGTAGTATGCATAGTTTGCTGAAGTATCACACGGGATAGTTCAGTTGTAAAGTTCTTTAACAGCATGTATAGCTTACATCCATATGTGTAGCATGCAGTTTGAAGAATTAGTGTTATTCCCATGACGCCTGTGTGCTACGTACCACTGACTGCACCACACTGTACACAGCATTGTACAGTTCATGCTCCTGACTGCTCTACTCATATTAAGTTCTGCTGACCACATCACTTTACATGGTACTGTAATATTGTATGTTACTGTACATAGTCCTGACTATCCAGTTTGTTAACTGCACATTCCTAAAATAATTATGGGTTCTGCCTAATAAAAAAGCAGAAATGATTGGTGGGGAAGGGGAATGGAAATGGTTGGTGGGGGGAGGGTAGGGATACCATGAAGATTTGCTTTTGTACCATTGTCTAAAAGAAGCCACAGTGCTGTGTGTTTCATACAACACACTTCTCCACCCTGGTCACTGTGCTATGTGTTCTGTTCTAGACACTGCTCAACCCTGCATACTGTACTATATGCTATAATGCACCACCCTGTATACTTTACACATTTTCCTACTCTATTGTTATCTATTACAACTAAATGTGCTGTTTCTGTGTCTCAGCTCATTCATTCTCCATTGTCTGCTTTAAGTCTGTATAAATGAAGTTTACGTTTAACTTCCATGACTCTTCCCTGCTACATGCCCATTACAGGTTGTCTGTTGTCTCATTTAACAGCTGTATTCCTGGTGCCCTCTCCCCACTTTGCACAGCATATCCTGCTGCATTGTTTCCATTTTTACACCAGAATATCTTATTTTGATCTTTCCTCTTCATATAACATTCACCAAGACCCTAAATTAACCTCTTCATGAACAAACACATATTTGCTTGTGCTTAAATTAAGTGGTGCAAAAAGCAATGATTCTGTTAAAAAGCAGTACATTTACAGTGATTACATGCAATGTCCGATCAGAGCATGGTAAATTAGACTCTGATTAGTTGCTAAGGGCTGAGTGCATATTCCCCATAGTTGTTCCTCATTCCAATATAATATAATACTTTCCCTCAGTTACTTGCCAATACCAATTACCGATACTTTTTCTTAAAGGGGCATGTGACATTTTTAACAAAACAATGCAGACTAATCATTTTAGGGCAGTTTCTTTATAATTCTGAAGAATTGTAACTCAATCCATGATTATACAGCAATGGAGAATGGGAACCAGACTACAGATCCCAACAATCTATGATTATACAGCAATGGAGAATGGCAACCAACTCACCTGGGCTGCGTGCAGGTCTCACCAGGGCTGGATTTGGGTGTCACCAGGGCTGCTGTACTGGCAGGTGCTGGGCGCCGGGCTTTGCAGGGCTGTGTTCGCATCTCACCAGGGCTGCATGTGGGGCTCTCCAGGCCTGAATGGGTGGGTACCGGGCTGCTGGGGTCTCTGGGGCTGTATGGGCGAGTGTGGGGCTAAAACACTAAGGCACTAAAACACTAAAAGTTTAACACTGAATTACTGCACATACCTGGAAGAAATAAATAAAGCACACCAAGATTCAAATAATAATATGCATGCCTCCTCATGTAGGCAATATTTGTTTATTCTAAATTTCACCTTTTAAATATTGTCAATGTTGTTGTGGACATTGGCAACAATGATTTATCTTAGAATGATGTGTTTTCTGTACAGAATGATTTCCAGAGTTCGGGCCAAGATCTTCTAGCTTTGTGAATAACCATCTTGATCTTTTTCTGCTATCACTCTTCTATTTTTCTATATAAATGTCTCTTTCTCTAATATAATGAGGAAGCTTGCATTGTGTATGTGAGAAATCTAAGAAATATGTCACATGCTTGGTGCCCTGAGGTAAGCATAAAGGCACAGCCTTTTGAAAAAAATAGCAATTTTCTGAATTCCTTTCATCTCTAAAAATAACTTAAAACCAGTACAACACTGACTGCACCACTAGCACCTTATAGAGACTATCGTTCTATAGACAGACAATTCAATAACTGTATATGTATCTCTATTTTTGTTCTTGTGATGAAGACTGTGGGTACTCTTGCTGCTGGAGTGAGTTCATTATGTGAAGCATTTGACCTGTTTGTTCTACTTTTTTACTTCCTGTCTCTACTTTGCATTGTCCCTGAGACAGCCAACAGGAAATGATTGCCCTGCAAAATGATTGTCCCTCATGGGAAGCTGCTACAGTAACTTTGTAAATATGTTTCTCACTATCATCCCATACATGAGTCTTAAGAAAGGAGAACTCAGCACTAATTATTGGTGCTACCCAGTATTGAACGCACAAGATTAGCTTTATGCTGTATAGTTTAAACATATTAGAACTAAACTAAGCATTTGGTAAGTTACATTAAAATGAGTATATTTAGTCATTAATGCTGCAGTCCTTACTAACAACAAAATTAGTGGGTCGCCCCCACCTTGGCTCCTTGATATCAAACTCTCCCCCTAATATTGTATATACAGACAAAGGGGGTGAACGAAAGGGTTTTGTGGAGAGATGTACATCGACCCATGCGTAAAAATATCTCAAATGTATTGTACATAAAAATCGTTTTAGTTGATAAAAATCATAAATAACATTATTACATACATTAGTGGATATAATATCCCAATTTTAACCAACATGATTCATCCTTCCTTTGTAGGCAGCCCAGAATACATAAATTAATTTAATAAAATAAAATCTGATACATATCAGCCATGATTGATTCCAATTGATGCATTCATTGTGTAGTCTCCAAGGTATGTATATCAACATTCATCCCTACGCGTTTCGCCTTTTGGGCTTCTTCAGGGGATTAGATTAATCTATATAGAGTACCTGGAGGTGGGTCGACATGAGGAGGACCGGGATGAGGTGGGTGGCTAGATCTAGCCCTGCCATCACATACTGTCCGTCATCTCTACCGGGACCCCGTGGCCTCAAAGGGAGGAATGTGCTAGGCAGTGTAAGAGAGCCAAACCAAACCCCATTCGGAGCAGTGACCTAATTCTGATCCGAAGTGTATAAGGGTGTGCTGTCCTCAGCTCACAGCTCCAAATGGTGTGCTCTCCACACTGCAGTCCTTACTACTCATGTCAATAACATTAGTTACAGCATGGTTTTGAATTGCTCATTCATACAGTTCTATATGTTCTCAACCTTACTATCATAGAAGGAGGGAGCCATGACACTGTTGGCTGCTGATCTTCAGTTAAGTTCTCTATAGTTGCTACCAAGGCGCTCAATGAATCCAATTAATTCATGAAATAAATCATGAAACAACAGCTACGAATGCAATACAATGGGAAAGAAGTTAAAAGTTAATATTCAAGGAAGTAAATGGCCAATTGTCATGAAAAGCTCTGAATTGATATCCTCTCCCTTTTGTGAAAAAAAAGGAAAGTTACTCACTTTTCTGAAAACTACAATAAAGGAAAGGAGGGAGGCATGCTCACAAAACTCCGCTGGAGTGGTCAGCTAGTAAGTGAAAAGATTGTTTATTGTGTGTAATGTATCAATAAAAACAATAATTACACCTTCACCCTCATGCTTTTTCTGATAGTATGGCAATAACTGTAAGTGTGGAAAATGACACATTTGGTTCAAATACATAATGTTTTAGAAAGTTTTACAAAAAGCCAGGGACAAGATATTGCAGTGTATAAAATGTGGCCTATAATTGAATCAATGAACTGAAAGAAAGCGTAAACTATTTTAATTGATTTAATTACCATATCCTTACTTAGAAGTGTATTCTTATGCCAGCATGAGTGAACCCTGGCTTACTCTGCTATGCAATCAGTGTCTCTGTTATATGAATATAGATACTTATGGAAGAATTGTTATTATGGTAATATGGGTAAATAGAACCAAAATGCCTTTATTGGAAATACTGCCAACTTAAAGCACTGAACCTAAAATACTTAAAACATATAATAATGACATGTAATTAGTTCCCTTACATATCCAGATGTAAGGATCAGCACTTTTACTTGACAAAATGGTCTTGCTGGGGTCTCCAAAATGTCACACTTTTTCTTTTTTTGTGACCAGAATTAAGGCTTCTGGGTGGAACCATTATGGTGTGTTGCTGGCACATCGAGATTCCTGGTATGACAGCTTTTTTTCCATTTTTGCTCCTGTGTTGTCACCCTGCCATTTGTGCTTCTAAAGGAGACTATGAACACTCATGCAAGCACATAATATTCAAGCATGGAAGTGACTGATAGAGGTTAAAAGCAATCAGCAGAACTGAGATAAAAAATAAGGACGAAAAAAGGTAATTGGTGCTTCCATACCCACCACCCCCACAGAAAAAAAAAACTGTTGGTGCTTCCATAGTCTGGACATAGGTTTGCTTTAAGTCCGTGTAAAATGTTCTTTCTTTCTTTCTTTGTTTCTTTCTTTCTTTCTTTCTTTCTTTCTTTCTTTCTTTCCTCCCTCCTTTGCTTTCCTTCCTCCAATAAGTCAAATATAGGTTTATATACGACTTAGAAAAAAGATAGTGCTATCCTTATATACCACACATTCATACTTCTGGAACAGTTTAATTTCAACAAAAATCCCATGTGGTATATTTAGAATGTTTTTCTATCATTATGGCTCCAGTGAGTCTCTCATTTTTAAGTACAATTAAACCTTTCCACCCTATTTCTTCTTTCTGGCCTGCACAATTTATTTTACGCAGAGCTGGGCTATCTATAGAACTGTCTGTCTGATTGGCAACTTACTGCTAAAATTCACAACATTTTAGTTTGCAAAATAATTATCTCAAAGGCGTTTAATATACAGCTTTATCTAATTGATTAAAATTTTATACTTCATGTTAGAAAACAAAGTTAATACTAGTATACATATATACAAAATGAACATAATATTGTTACACCCATTCTATATTCAGTCATATTAATATTATGATTATTATTATTCTAAAAGATGTGTGCGGTGCCAACAGTGCAACAGTGTATTATAATGCAAAGGGAGACAGTACAGTTACTGAATACTATCGAATGCTATCAATACACAAAGGTTAGGAGGGCCCTGTTAATGGGAGCTTACAGTCTGAAAGGGACAGGCAAGTGATTCAAAAAGATATTCACTGTGTGGTGATGAAAAAAACAAAAGTTCAGTTAGGTTGAGACAGGCTTTCCTAAAGTGATGAGTTCTCAGTGATCACTTAAAGTTGGACAGAGTAGGAGATAGCCGGAAATTTTGATTTTTTTTCCCCCATTTTAAGCAAAAAAAACCAAAAAAATATGCATCAAACGCGCCACGATCACTGTAAAATCATGGCAAAATGCCTCTCATTACAGCTGCGCAGATGCACGCAGTTCTGGTGTGGACTAGCCCAAAGGGTTAGTGCATATGTTGTATGTGTTGCCTGAAGTTTGTAACACAAGTTTGTACAGTATAGCTCCAGGAGTCTCCTGCTCCCGGCCGCCAAGGAGAGAAACACTGCTTTTTCTTTTTTTTTCTTATTCTGACACGGAGACGTGTCAGAATAGAAAAAAATTTATAAATACATTTTTGGCCATAGGAATGCATTGCTAGATTCCTATTGGCTATTTCAATTTGCAATAGCCAATAGCAAACTAGCATTGGATCCGCCCTCTGCTGCTGTCAATCAGTAGTGGACCTGATGGAGAACTGCAGCAGAGGGCGGGTGCAATGCTAGTTTGCTATTGCAAAATGAAATAGCTAATAGGAATCTAGCAATGTATTCCTATGGCCAAACATTTTTTTTTCTATTCTGACACGGCTCCGTGTCAGAATAAGAAAAAAAAAAGAAAAAGCAGTGTTTCTCTCCTTGGCGGCCGGGCGTTGGAGACTCCCGGAGCGCCATGGAGAATTAGGCTGTCTGGAGATCAGTGTCCCTGGTTAGCTGGTAACCAGGGACGCTGATCTCTCTGCAAGTGGCCGGAGCCAGCCATGAGATCCCGGCTGGCACCGCCCAGCTGTCAGAAGCAGGCTGTCGGCCTGCCACTGGCATAGTGCATAGGGGGATGGTCTGAGTGTATTGGGGTGAATGATAAGATGTCCACTCTTTACACTGTGTTGTAGGGAAAATACTTTAGGCTCCTTTATTCTGTACAGTATATTCTGTATATATTATATATATACATATATATACTCCATATTGCGCTACTATGAAAGCTATACTCCTTACTGCCAATCATCAAAATAGTGTCATACTATTTTCTAGGGATGCACCGATACCAAGTAACATTCTTGGGAACAAGTACAAGTACAGATACTTTTCGAGCTCCAAGACTAGACTAGAGAAAAATTCAAATGTTAGGAGGCAGCTGTCATTTATAAGGAGCACACGGAGCTCCTGGGACTTGTACATCTCTGTTTTAATGTATGATTTTGTTTTTATAAATATAAAGGATGCACCGGTACCAGTTTTGCAAGTAGAAGTACTGATACTTGCCCAAGTACTTACAAGTACAAGTAATGATACATTTTTGTTTATTGCCATGTGACAGTTTTTCTAAAACAATAGAGACTAATGATTTCAGGATAGTGGTGGAGCGCCAGAGCCAGGTCCCAGCTGCAACCTCTGCAGCCCTGGTAGTTCTCATGAAAATGCCAAGTATCGGCACTGGTATCTGAAAAGTATTGGTGCATCCCTACTATTTTCAGATGTTATTTGCACTGATTCAAAAACCTCCCAGTTAAAGCAATAAGCATGCTTTTGCTAGTAACTTTTAAATCACTAAAAGTTGCAGATAGGGGACCATATAAAGCAATACAATTAAATTAGCCTGACATTATTTTAAAATGATATAAATGAGACCAATGGGCACATGAGAAGCATGTATGTATTTTTCTGTGCTGACCTTACAATCTATATAATACGTCACGCAAGTCCGCACCTAACAACTACATTCTCCTCCACTTAACTGTAAACATGTTTAACTAACCATCCAGACAACACTCAAAGATCATATGGGTCATTGCTATGCATTTATCACACATAATTATAACCAAAAATGATATGCTTGGTTCCAGTAGCTTAACTTTACACCTTGGAATGTATAGAAAGATGTGTAGTGACATGCTTATACGAATGTATCCTTTCCTGCCAGAAACCATTTACCAGTTCTCTTAAACTTGCTACATCGTCTTCTACTATGCAACAGCAATTGTACTAGTGCAGACTTTTCCAGAGTCCACCTTTCAGCTGTTCTTCATAAACCGGAAGAAATCTGTATTGACACAACAGGCTAAACAGTTTGGCATTTTCAAATCAAAGATGACAAGCCTAAACCGGATGCCAAAAGCATGTTTCATTTTGAATAGAAACTGTTGTGAAAGATCACTAGACCATCAATTTTTAATGCTGCCTAGTGTAAAGGAAAAGAAAGTTCAGCTCACGTCCACTTCCTACTAAATAGGTCAGCTTATTGGAAAAGCAATTATTGCTATCGCTATAGGTGAAATGTAGGTATGCACAGTATGTGGATAGGCCGCTGAGAATCCGACATACTTTATTTACTTGATAAATGACATTTTCTCAAAGAGCCTGCCCAGGCTTAATTATGATATTGTTTTATAAGCAATCATCTAAAGGAAATTATTGTTCTTATTATTGGAGACCTTTATGCCGCCAGTGTAATAACTCATGGGCAAAGCATAACCAAATAAATAGCTGCTCTGAAATATAAACACTGCTAGTATAACCACATGTTTAAAATACCACCAGAGAGTTAATTGTATTTTATCCACTTTATATAACATACAACATATTTTATATAGGCATGGGGGCAATTTATGGGGTTTTAGACAGGAAGAATGCCAGGTAAATTTACAAAATCAGACATATTTAATAGAGTCATAAAATTTAGCATGCAGCCAAAAATGTCACAAACTTGACTACAGTGAAAATAAATATCATTGGTGATATGGGTTAATAAACATTGCAAATCAGCATTGCTCTTTCAAGCTTTATCCACAAAATGCATTATGTTTGTAGCTAGTTCACTATCTAAAACAATTTAGACCTTACTTTTTTTGGATGACTTTAAATTGCTCAAACTCAGTTTTACAATACGTAAAGTAGATGTAAACTGTAACTAAATGACATGTAGCACTGTATATAATCAACAATTGTCATGTTTTCTTCTTTAATAAAATACTTGTTTTCACTTTTTTTCATGATTACTTCCATGTCAGTTCTGCAGATTTCCTGCAGCCAATTCCTGTCTTTTTAAAGGTGTCCATACACTGGTCAAGTTTCAGCCGATTTTTTACGTCCTGGCCGAAATGAGCACATTGTGTGGTGCTGTCAGCTTCCTTTCAGCCTGCATTCCTCGATCAGCTGATCGAAGGAGCCGGCAGCCAATGAGCTGCCTGCTCTGATTGGGTATTCTGAAAGCGGCCGTCGGCACCTGTCAGAATACAATGTAAACAGCAAGATTCCTTGATCGACACAATGTTTTTTTGTTCAGCCCACGGGTTGAACGCAAAAAATTGATAGGTGTATGGCCAGCCTCAGGGTGGATTTCCTTATGGTGACAACAGTGGATCACACCTTTATAATGTGAATTGAAATGTCCACTTGTAATCTCCATCAGAAGCTTGTGTGAAAGGGTGACAAAGCAGGAGCATACTTGGAAGACAGGGATAGTGCGTTGTCATCCTATAACCTTTTAATGAAAGTTACAGATTTAAAAATATTGAGCATTTTTCTAAATTGCATTAAGATGTTAAAGCATATAAGATTTTAGTGACTTGGTTTACATAGACTTCACTACTTCACAGTTAATGCCTTTTGTTTCACTTGCCCCTCAATGAAATCGTAAGCTCTCACAAGTAGGGTCCTCCTAACCTTCCATTATTGAATTGTATTGTAACTGTACTGTCCCCCTTTATTTTGTAAAGTGCTGTGGAAAATGCTGGTGCTATAGAAATACTGACAATAATAATAATAAAATATTGTTATTGTAAAATGCAGGATGTTGGTACAGAGACTACTGGTAATATTCCACAACAGCTCTGTACATGCAGTATATGATCCCCAGTATTTCTGAAATAAAAACAAAAATTTGAGCTGTGTCTAATCTGACTTTGCATGATACATACCGAGTCAGAAAAGGGACTGTAAATCCCTATGGTAGCCTACTAATGGAGCACTGGATGTAACATGCTAAACCTAACCCTTGTTTGAGTAATGTTTTAAACATTGTCTCTATGGTGTTTACAGTCTGAGCTAATGCATAGAGAATATAGCTAATTCTTAACATGCTATGAATGATAAGGACCAGGAAATCAGGAAACTAAAATATAAGATAATTATGACAATCAGGGAAAGTTAACATGTCTTGATTTACATTCAAGTCATTTTCAGCTGCATAGCTTCATTTAAAACTGAAGATTCCACCTCAAAATTCCCATTGGATATTAACATAGACAAATGGAGTCTATACATTAAAGGGCTCCAAGATGCCTAAAGTCTAAATGTACAGAAATAAGCATCCCAGCCACTTTATGCTGTTTGACAGAATTCTAACCTACAGGGATTATTTTAGGTAAGTATATTAAGTGATAGATTATTTTCTTAGGAGTCTCTTAGCTAGAGATCACATTTGCTGACAGGTTTCTCATTCTGCTTAAGTAATTATGTCTAGACAGAAATCAGCTGGTATAAAAAAGAATTAACATTGTATAACACTTTGTACCCAGCATCTCTGAAACAGAAGTTATATGTCTAGGGTCAGATGTGCAGATTAATTGTTAAATATAAATGCTCCTGTTGCATAATATAAACAAATGGAGCAAACGTATTCTTTTAATTCTGTAAGGAAAAACAATCAGTAAATTATTAATTTCATGGTGAAGACAAACAAAGAACAGAATTGCAGTTATATCAGAACACCAAAAAATATGACATAATGATTGGTAGAAAACACATAAAAAATGTAATTTACACTGTTGTATCGTTACGTAACCTAAATGTATTTTAGGTCACGTAATGATACTGTCATTAGGTAGCAAAGAGAGACTTCTCTAAAAACCCCAAAGACCATTGGCCTACCAAAAAAGCACTAGAATGCAAGGTCCACTTTCAGTCACATACTACTGTTGTTGTGGGCATTCCTTAACCTCTTGCCGTCCGCCCGTAGTAAAAAAACGGACGGACAATATGTATTATTTAAGACATAAAACTCATTGGTAACACTGAAGTATAAAACGTTTTGCCTTAAAGTGTATGTAAAGGCATAGAGTGGGGAAGGAGTATTCCCACTGGCAGGTTTTTACTGCTCTCAGGGAATATGCCCCTCATTTTGTCTCGGTGGCCACGGTCACCGAGACTGAAAATCCAAAAGTTGTTGCAAGACAAGAATCCTGCAATGGGGGCATATGTTTTGGTGGCAACAGTATTAACCCCTTGCCACTGACTCCTGGCAGCCCTTTGAAAGGATCTTAATGCTGGGAGTAGGGCTACCCAATCATGTGATCGCTGTGATTGGCTGTCACAGTGGTCAAATGATTGGGAGCCAATCCCACTGGTTTCCGATCGCAAACGGTAACAGCTTCTGTCACTGTACTAGCGGTGTGTTAGTGAGTGACCGCTCAGCAGAGAAAAGCGTCCATTACCCAAAACGAGTTTGTAATATTACATCCACTGATTTCAATAATGTAAGGCTCCTCCTAAGTGTAAAAACATTACTTTGATTTATGATTCTCTATAAACATTGCAGCGCTACAAATACAATTGCATCTATAAAATAGTTATCCTAAATACCATCTAATATTTAAAACAAATGTCAATATGTTCAGAACAAGGTCCATCTTGAAAGGTGAACAGTTTTCCAGTTCAGGATGGAGGGCACAGAGTTGGATTGAATACAACAGTCAAGCAAACACAGAGTTATTTGGAAGAATTTGTTGATAAAGAGACACTGTGGGTATAAGATTAGTGGACTGTTTTAACTGGAAATAAATGCATGAACAGATGATGTGTTTTGTGTGGGACCCTATAATATACAGCTGAAACTCGAATAACTAGAATATCGTGCAAAAGTTCATTTATTTCACTAATGCAACTTAAAAGGTGAAACTAATATATGAGATAGACTCATTACATGCAAAGCAAGATAGTTCAAGCCGTGATTTGTCATAATTGTGATGATTATGGCTTACAGCTCATGAAAACCCCAAATCCACAATCTCAGAAAATTAGAATATATAATGTAATAAATAAAACAAGGATTGTACATAGTACAATATCGGATCTCTGAAAAGTATAAGCATGCATATGTACTCAGTACTTGGTTTGGGCCCCTTTTGCAGCAATTACTGCCTCAATGCGGCGTGGCATGGAAGCTATCAGCCTGTGGCACTGCTGAGGTGTTATGGAAGACCAGGATGCTTCAATAGCGGC
>NW_017306475.1:556505-602617 GCF_000935625.1 Nanorana parkeri
GGGTTTTCATGAGCTGTAAGCCATAATCATCACAATTATGACAAATCCCGGCTTGAACTATCTTGCTTTGCAGGTAATTAGTCTATCTCATATATTAGTTTCACCTTTTAAGTTGAATTAGTGAAATAAATGAACTTTTGCACGATATTCTAATTATTCGAGTTTCACCTGTATTAACTGCACTAAATCTTTTCTGATTTTGCACTATTGATGTTTTTTGCACAGTTTGCACATTTTTTATATTGTGATAGTCATTTGATAATATATTTTGGCATTGAACATATTTACTAGAGGTGCTCCGATACCGATACAAGCATCGGTATCGGCGGTGATACCGAGTATTTGCATGAGTACTCGTACTCGTGCAAATACTCCGATACAAAAAACGAGTACCTGTGCTGCGTCCGCCATCTTCAAGGACCTACATAGCATCTTCAATAGTTTAACGGCATATATTATTTAAAAAAAGACATTAAATAAAGAAATAACTATGTAGATATTGCTAACTAAGGCTTGTATCCCCCTAGTGGGGAAAATAGATGAGCACATGTCCAGACTCCAGACCAGAACACTGTATAGTGTGGCACAGCTATATCCAATTCTGCATAACTGGCTTTATTTAAAAAAGAAATTTGAATGATAATAATATGAAACCAGTTATACAGAATTGGATATAGCTGTGCCACACTATAATATTTTATAATGTAAAAAAGTCATTGAATAATGAAATGAACTGAATATTTAGATCATGCCATTGCTAACTGAGGCTTGTATCCCCATAGTGGGGAAAATAGATGAGCACATGTCCAGACTCCAGACCAGAACACTGTATAGTGTGGCACAGCTATATCCAATTCTGTATAACTGGTTTCATATTATTATCATTCAAATTTCTTTTTTAAATAAAGCCAGTTATGCAGAATTGGATATAGCTGTGCCACACTACACAGTGTTCTGGTCAATCACGACATCCAGCGTTGTCCATGATGAAATAAAAATAAAAATAATAAATACATTTAAAAAAAAAAAATTTTAAACGACGCCCGCCAACCCGTCCGCAGGCCACAAACTCAAGCTACTTTGTTCCCTATGGTCCCTGTGCCAATTTGTAATCCGCAATGGATTACAATCTCACTTTAGTTAGCTAATTTGTGTTGAAGTTATAGTCTATAACAGGAGCGACCTTGGAGTGGTGGCTACTTTACTACACACAGAGGGACCACGTGGAACAAAGGTAGCCACCCTCCAGAAGGAAGGGCAGTGTCAGCACCAATTCAGAAATGATTTGAGGATCTACAGCTGAGTGATACACAAATAAGATACATTTCTGTTAATAGTTAAGGTACTTAAATGCATTATTAAGGTTTAACTCCTAAGTTTAGTGTTACTTTAAATGCACTCTGTTTATAGAAACCTGTGTTGTATAGTGTTAGATTTATGTTACATTGTTGTTATGCTTTTGTTATAGAGATAATGCATATTTAATCATGAATGATATATGAGTGTTATTTAGCCCTTTTCAATGGATGGCCATAGCAATGATTTACAGAGTCAATGGGGCCCAGAGAAAACACTACATGCAGAAGTGCTGACCAACTATGCCATTTAATACATCTTTTTTTGCACTGTAGACCTAATTTTTATGGGCTTTTTAAGCTAATATTTATGGACAACCAGCAGCCAAAATTCAAACAATATTTCTATTCCAATTTAATGAGCATGCCATAATTAGATATATATTGCTATGTGAACTTCGAAGATAACATTAAGAATGATGGACTTAGTTGCACTGTCCAGCAACAAAGTGTAACTGAAATTATTTACATTTTGGCAGCTAGGCAGCAGGAAGGAGTGAGCTATACTTTTTGTGGTCCTCAGTTGGAAAAGATGAAAGGTAAAAGAGGTAGGACAGCCAGACTGGAACAATGAATAAGAAAAGGTTTTTGCACAGTTGCACAGGACAGCCAGGGAATCACTAAAAAGTTAGCACACTTCCATTCTGTTCCCTCTTTCTCACAGTTTTCTTGCCAGTGATAGATATACCCCTAGGGCACCAGTGACAGGGGCAGACTTCCCCTGTAAAATTAATTAAAAATAAGGGGGTTACTTTACAAGCATCCAATACCGTACTGTAATAAGTCATATTGGAGTTCATTTACTAAAGGAATTGAGCATGTACTTAAGTGACTTAACTTAGTAAATGTGGTCAAAGTAACCTCATTTTCTAAGCTAAGGGAACATTCTCTTGCAATGTGTAAATTCACTGTGCTAAGTGAACAGCCTATTTGCCTTTAGGAAATCAACCCCGTTATATTGTTTTGTTGAATAACATTGCTGTTGGACTTATGCATTATGAATTGCTGTAAAGCAGAACTGCAGGCACAAACACATCTCTATACATTCCAATTGTAAATAAGGTTACCCCTGGGCAGGTATGTTGGACTGCAAACACAAGTGATATGTTAATTCATACATTTGTAAATGTCAAAATGTAAGCTACCGCTATACTTCTGGAGCCTCGACTATGAGAAGCCATACTGTCATATATCTGCCCTTCCTTTCCACTTGTGCATTCACAGAATGCCTTGTATTCTGTAATCCAATTACAAAATACAAAAACACTGTATAATGTTGCATTAGAGAAATGTCCCCTCACTTTCTGTCCTGTAGGTGCAACAATAAGTGAGAGGAAGTCTCTACTATGTGAAGGGAAATCTTATCATTGACATTTAATTAATACTGGTGTAACCATATCGACTCCAGGTGAAGTGGATGTTGCCCATTGGCTGTCAGTCCCTCACTAAGTCCACACTGTAGATCTTACCTGGCCCCCACAAGGTCTTCCAGTGTTGCACCATGATGAGGGGCAGACACAAGACCAGTTGGCTGAGTAGTGAAGAACACAGAGGCATTTCAGATCACTGGTCACCTCTACAGTAGATCACTGGATATCAGATTTGTTAATTTCTAGGTTTCAAAAGATTTTAAAAAAAAATAGATTGGGTAGGTAAAGGTGGAGTGGGAACCAATTTTTTTTTTGTGTGCTAAAGTTGTACTTTAAGTGCACAATTCCTGATATTATGACTAAGGACATTTCTCCTGAGTGTAGTAAAGAGTGATACATCTCTGACTTAAGAAATGAAGACTGTATAAATACTTTAGGATTTAAAATGTATGAAAAGATGCCAGTGATGATCATAGATTTCAGTCATATGCTATTTTTTCCCTTTTACTGCTTTGTTACTCTTCCTGTCAGAAAGAAACTGTCTGGTTGCTGTGGACAGCTCAGCTATTTATATTTAAGACACTTTATTATATAATATCTAAGCTTTGTTGTCATTTGTGTGTCTATTGTCATGCATGTATTATAATGATAATAATATACTGCCTATTCCAAAATATAGGGATATTAGTGATTACAGAAACCCATATAGAAGAATAAGGGTCAATTCACACCAGCAATCCGCACTGAAGGCACCGCCACTGGTGCGCAGTGAGAGAAACAGTGCTGAGGAGCTGAAGCCAGAGCTTTTTTTTTTTAGAACTTGATTCAAATGTGACAATTAGTGGTGTGAGCTGGGCTCACAGTAAATACGTTATTTTGCCTTGTCTCTGTGTTCGGGTTGTCCTCGCTGCCATTTCCAGAGTAGCCCTAACTAATGCAACCAGTGTAAATCGTCCCTAAATCTGTACTCTATGTCCTTTTTTTACAGGTCATGTTGATATATTAAAAGGTTTGTTTTTTTATAGCATATATTGTTTCATATATGCATTGTTTCTTTTATCCAGGTGTGTTATACCTTTACTGACTGCTGTGAAATCCATCATACAACACCCTTTTAAATAAATCACTTCATACGACAGCTCTTACTATCTTCCAGATGTGTTATATTTACGAATGGCACCTGGCCTGCATTCAATTTGACTAGCCAGTAATATAGGGTTTTGATGACAATGTTATGTCAAGTAAAGAGGCATTAAAGAAATAATTTCATACAAAAAATAGAAACAATCAGTGAAAAAGTAAGCTAGTCCTGATAATGTATCAACTGCACAAATACAAGTCCATTGACTCATTTAATCGCCTTTCAGAGTGTGCTTCTAGGAAGGATAGCAGAGTCTTGTCAAATAAATGTCTCCTGTGCAACATCCCTCTCATGCAATAATGTAAGGAGACAAGCTTGCAGTGGGTTTGAAAAGAGAGTGGTGCTGCAAACATGGATTGCATCTGCCTACATTTTTCAGGCTTATAGCCAAGGTCATCCAAAAAAGGATAGGAGCATCTACAATGATTTAGTTAGTAGGGTAGCCAAATGCCAAGGTAAATCCCCAAATACAAATTAGAGCCAGTCAACTAAGAGTTGGTGTTCCTGTAGTCAGATTAAATACAAAATATATGCATGTATGCATGCATGGACAGTACATTTCAAGTGAACCTGCACCATAGCTGTATTTCTACTGATGTGTGATCAATATCCTCCGGAAAAAAAATATAGGAAGAATAGGCACTCACAGGTCTTGAAATGAGGCAACATAGATACATTTTGTACAGTATATAAATATTGCACATATGGTATTACTTAGCATCACTACTCTCTATTCTAAAAATCCAACATTTGGTCTATCCATATGTCAAACAGCCAATACATTGTAACACTGTATTAACTGATTAATTCAGCTTAGAAGATAGAGACATAGATAGATAGATAGATAGATAGATAGATAGATAGATAGATAGATAGATAGATAGATAGATATGACCACTCTATGCAATCTATTACACAGCCCCTCCATCAAAGTAGTCTGAAAGATGTTGCTTTTATGAAAAATATTATGAAATTAGGCTATAAAGATGAATCCATTCAATGTATAAGTGCCACCTGTATAGATCTTATAGACTAAGTATAGACAGAAATAATGACTCTACAAGTCTAACAGCCTTATGAATAGGATGTTATTTAATATGGAATAGATTTACTATGTAAAGCATAAAACTGTAAAGCGTACTATTTTATATAAATTTTCTGATCATTTATGTCAGACTTATATTTATATAACTATCCACCCATTGGCATCCATCCTACGAACATACTGTTTTGGAAATTATGTATAGAAACCATAAAACATTTTTTCCAGAGTACAGAAGAAAAAAAATAACCACAAGGAAATTGCCATTCAAATCTAAAATAAAAGAATAATAAGAATTAATTGAAATGATCATGAAGGAATGTGTAAAAGTAAAACTAATCTACCAGTTCATTAATAGAAGGATAACATTTGATTTTTTTTAAAAATAGAAATAGAGGAACATGTAGGTTTGAATGATATGTGTGTGGTGCTTTTTAAAGAATGTATAATTTTCAACTGGCAAATGAAAAAAAAACAACTTTATTCATTATTTTAAACATTGTCGGTCCATGGCTGGAAGCAGGATTCATTTAATCTGACACTTTTGCACAATTCTCTTTTATTTTGCAAGCTTTTCAACAAACTCCCCTGTGATATTAACTCTCCTCAATACCACAATGCAGCTATCCCTTTACCCCTATGGTTTGTATGTTCCACACAGAAGGCTATAAAATCTGTAGTTCTGCCTCTTCTACTGCCAACTGGCTGTCAGGGGCAAACCCTCATGTAGTCTTACAGGTGGTGTTACCATGCCAGTGGCATCATTGCTGGTGACCTGACTGTAAGGGATGAACCTCCATGTAGTCCTACAGGCGGTGTCACCATGACTGTGGCAGCATTGCTGGTGGCCTGACTGTAAGGGATGAACCTCCATGTAGTCTTACAGGCGGTGTATGACAGTGGCAGCATTGCTGGTGGCCTGACTGTAAGGGATGAACCTCCATGTAGTCCTACAGGCGGTGTCACCATGACTGTGGCAGCATTGCTGGTGGCCTGACTGTAAGGGATGAACCTCCATGTAGTCCTACAGGTGGTGTCACTATGACAGTGGCAGCATTGCTGGTTGACAGACTGTAAGGGATGAACCTCCATGTAGTCCTACAGATGGTGTATGACATTGACAGCATTGCTGGTGGCCTGACTGTAAGGGATGAACCTCCATGTAGTCCTAGAGATGGTGTATGACAGTGGCAGCATTGCTGGTGGCCTGACTGTAAGGGATGAACCTCCATGTAGTCCTACAGGTGGTGTCACCATGACACTGGCAGCATTGCAGGTGGCCTGACTAAGGGATTAACCTCCATGTAGTTCTACAGTTGGTGTTGCCATGATGGTAAGTGTCTGCTTACACACCCAAAGCTGCCTAGCTGTCATTGACCCATTTCATGTAGTTTTGAAGGGAGTGCCATATTCACAGCAGTGTTGCAATGATGGCAGTAGTGTCACATGTAGGCTCTAACCCACAAGCCCACCCCATATTGTATCTTCCAAACATCCAAAAGCATGAGGTTGTAGTCTGGCAAAACACAGTTTTGTCAGCAGGAAAAGCCCTACTAACTCCTCCCACCAGTGGCCACAAGGACGGTATTATGTCACAGGGATTTAAAAAGTGAGATATCTTCAGAACACAGCACAATATTAAAAAATTGTTTTTGATCTATTTGTAAGGTATACAGAGCAAGACGTCTGTATTGTTAAATTGTTTGCTTGGAGTTGGATGTATATCAAGCAAAAAAAACGTTTTTATCCCTCGTTTTGGATAGAGTAAGGAAGGACTAGAACTCCTGTTTGGTTTGTACTGCTATCCAAAACTCTGGGGAGATTACCCTAATTTATAGGGGGGGGGGGGGGGGGGTTAACTGCTATCTGGGGCTCTGGAGAGATTTACCCTCTGACAATGATTTCATCAGACCATTCATAATTTTATTTCACATTTTCTTAGAATTGAAGCATATCTAAAACCATACACTAAACCAGTGGTGGGCCTAAAGAACAAAGGGCCCTGGTGCACGATTTTTGCAGGTCCACACCTACACTAAACTATAACCTCTAATTTTAAAAGGTGTTTTCATTCTTTTTAAATCTGCAGCTTTTTATTAAAAGAATATCTGGTGATTCTGTCATGAAAGTCTTTGTTGATCCACCTCCTAGTATGGGGTGACAACTGCCTCCCAATTGTGTTCCTGCATTGCTGTCCTGCCACAAAAGCCCCAATAGAGACTACAGGTTGTCATACCAATATATATTGCAGGTATGGCCCACTGTTGTCAGTAGACATGTACATTTTGTTTGTGAATTCAGACATTCAGATTCATCCAAATGTCTGAATTTGAATGAGGCCAAATGCAAATGAAACTGAATGTTCTTTTAAAAGAGAACTGTGGGGTAATCTTTTTATCCCATAGTTCTCTTTAGGGTCAGGGGAGGACATATACTAACCTCCTCCCGTGACCCTAAGCTCATTATATAGCGAGCTATAGTAAACTATATACTGAGAGCACCACAGCCGGGACAGATCCCTACAATACTGTCGAGATCCACCCAGCTGGCTGATTGATAGCGTGCTCTGCCTATCTAGAGGCAGAGCCAGCTGTGCCCGCACCCTCCCACATCCGTTCCTCCAGTCAGCGCTGGAGGATCGGTGAGGGGAGGGGGGAATCCCTGCGGGGAGCTGTGACTGACAGTCACTGCTCTCTGCAGGGAGATGATCATAAAGTGAGCGAGCGACAGTATGTGTTCACTCTCTTCCCAATAAATAGAGTCGACATGTGACAGTCTCAGTGTCACACATCGACTCTAACTATGAGGATGAGTGTGAATCACTCACCTCATAGTTGTCCTTTAACGAAATTTTGGATCATTCTAAATTTGTTCATAATGAAACTAAATCGGATATGTCACTGTTTTCTGGCCAATCAGAGAATCCCCTCATAAACTAAAATGAAATCCTGAAAGATCCGAATTCGAATAATGAAACAAAATGGCAATTGGACCTGAAACCCAAAAGAAAGAAAAATCTGCAACTAAACAAATGTTTTGCTGGCTTACATTGTCAGTATCAGGAAGCTGGTCCAGAGCCATGATAGGGAAACCAACAGTGGAGCAAGAGTGTGCACACAGGACGTGGCTTAAAAGAACAGGGTGAGACCAGTATTTTATTCACAAGTTAGCCCTATTAATAATAAAAATAACAGATGAATCATTTCACAATGGTCCAAAATATAAAATAAAAGGGAATGTACATATCCAGTCATATAAGCCACCGAAAATCATGGACACAGGAATCACTTTTATGCATAATTGTCTAATGTTTTTTCCCTTTTTTTGTTAATTCCGGTTTAAATGTATAGAACATATTAAATGGGAAGCACTCATTAATATTCTTGATGAAACATTCTGTCAGCACAGCTGCTCATTAATATACGCCTGAAGGAGTTCACAGACAGTTGCCTCAAAAATATTCCCACAGATTAGTCAATGCACATACATGCCTATAGTTTTGCTGTGCACATATGTCCCCTTTCCTGAGACCTCTTTTAGGCATTGCTGTAAGCCATTTCTTTGATAAATGGTGGTAGAGTATGAGAGTAGAGGTAAACTACTGTAAATGTCTTTATGGCCAGTATGAAAAACCTTAAAGTGACACTAAACTCAGGAGTTAAATCTTAAAAATACATTCAAGTACCCTAATTATTAGGAAACATATATCTTATGTGTGTATCAGTCGGCTGTAGATCCTTAACCACTTGCCGTCCACCCGTAGTAAAAAAACGGACGGATGGCACTGCTGCATTGGCGGGTTGCCGTCGCCAGACGGCATTTTTTTTCTGCTCGCGCGCGCCCCCTAGCGGGCACGCACAGGCAGAAAACTGTGTATTGTAAAAGCCACTGCTCCAAGCTTGTTTTCATGATGGACTACAAACTCAATATAAATTAGTAAACTAAACATGAGATTGTAGTCCATCACAGGAGTGAGTTTGGTGCAGTGGCTACTTTACAACACACACAGGGACCATGGGGAACAAAAGTCACCACCCTCCAGAATTGGTGTCAGCACCAATTCAGAGATGATTTGAGAATCTACATCTGAGTGACACACAAATAAGCTACATATTTGTTAATAGTTAAGGTACTTGAATGCATTTTTAGGATTTAACTCCTGAGCTTAGTGCCACTTTAAATTTTGAAAATTGTGCTTACCGGAAGGGTTTTTAGTATTATTCTTTATAATGATATTTGATTTGATAATGCTGGACTGTTTAAAAACAATTCAGATACCATTCTTAAGCTAAACGTGATAAGTGTTTCTAACCCCAAAAACATATATGTAATTTTGATACCTCCCAACTCTCTGCGATGAGAACAAAGGACACGTTTAACCTCCCTGGCGGTAATCCCGAGTCTGGCTCGGGTTGAATTTTCAATGCTAGGAGCGGTAACCCCGAGCCAGATTTGGGGCTGCAGAGAAAAGTGAATACTCACCTTGTCCCTGCGATCCCGCGGCGTCCTCCTCTGTACGTGGCCCGAAAATGAAACTAAAAGCCGGCATCTGACTTTTAGTTTAGTTTTCGGGCGTCACAGCCGGCGGGAAATTCAAAAGTGAAAAGTTGAATTTGTACATAGAATACACACAATAAAATGTAATCTGCTATCATTACACTTATGTATCAAACTATTGTACCGCTTTTGGTACAAAATTCCTGACATAATCACACCGCCAGGGAGGTTAAGTACAAAGTATGCAGGCAAAATGAACACTCCTGCTACACACCCAATTACATGGACCACATAGGAATAATACACAAACATTGACTGCTTAAACCCACAAGTTTTTTTCTTACCACTAGTTTTATTTCATACTGGCTTTTCAGAATAACAAATACAATGATATCAAAGTTATATGAAAGGTGCAGTGTGTATCTTATTTGTGTATCACTCAGCTGTAGACCCTCAAATCATCTCTGAATTGGTGCTGACACTGTTCTTCCTTCTGGAGGGTGGCTACTTCTGTTCCCCCATGGTCACTGTGTGTGTTGTAAAGTAGCCACTGCTCCAAGCTTGCTCCCGTGATGGACTACAATCTCATGTTTGCTACAGTAGTATAACAGTACATTTTTTTTATGAAGGTCTGTACATCAGAACAAAAGAGGGACAACTAAAGAGCAAAGAGGGACAGAGGGAATTAGTTCCAAAACAGATACAGACCTTTCAACTGAGGGATGAATGAAAACTAAGAATTTTGCAGCTTACTACTCGTAAAATGTGGAGACTGCATTCGTTTTCCTTTTCCCATGCTTTTTCCTTTTTTTAAGCTGGTGAGCCTGCCAGTAACACACTTCCTTTTCTAGTGTGTCTTAGGGTGTTGTCACCTACAGACAGGAAGTGCACTGGGACTAAGGAACATGTCCCCTTTCCTCATAACATAGGGGAAGGTGTTCTGTAGTTCAAAGAGGGACACGGCTGATGACTGTGCTTGAGAAAGAATCACCATTCATTTACATGTACATACTTATTTGGCCAAAGAAAAAAAAGGACAATTTTGGGCATATGTAACAGATTAAACGGGAGACAGAAAGGAATTTCATTGTCAGGAATTACACACACTTTTACAGTTAGAAAGTAATCTATGTTCCTGGGATAGTCAACCCATGCCATGGTGTTCCCACTTGTGTGTGCATTTTTGTGTTTTGGCACCAAAGAAATTGAGCGATATCCGCACAGTTTGCCTTTAGCATATCACTTTCATAGTACCCTCTACAATATTTAAATAAGCAAATGGCAAAGTGCAGTAGCCCATAATATTCAATCAACAATCATCCTTCATTGTTCCAACTGCTCTGAACTGATAAAAGGTGAAAGCTCCTGATTACTGCCATCATTCCTTCTATATTAATATATCTACAATTTATGGTAAATTCCTCTATCCCATCAGACATCTACAGATTTATAAGTATACTTAATAAACCTTTGTTACACTTCCAAAGCCTCATCAGTAAAAGCGTGAACGTTATTAACAGATTTACATTTATAGATCACAGTAGATGACTGCAAAAAATGAAAGAAATGCATGCTAATGCATCCCAGCTCAATTAGCTCTTTATCTGCAGCTTTGTAATTGGGACCTATTGAATTTGTGACATCATCCTTCTTTCTTTGCTGACTGAGCTTTTTCTCAGGATCAAAGAGGCAACCATTAAATAGACTCAATGGGCAGACATTCACAATGCCCAATCTCAAGTGCTTTATTTTGTGTCTTTTTATCCTCCGGTATGTATTTTAAATAATAGCCGTAGAAGGTTTTATGAAAAAAATGCTATTCCTTTAATCAAATCCATTTAATGAGAATGTGGAGTATGATGTTTCTTTTTCACTTTCCTTATAAATGTAGCTTTATCTGATTAGACTTAAGGTGACACTAAACTCAGGTGTTAAATCTTAAAAATAAATGCAAGCTCCTTAACTATTAGCAAAAATGTATCTTATTTGTGTATCACTCAGCTGCAGATCCTCAAATCATCTCTGAATTAATGTTGACACTGTCCTTCCTTCTGGAGGGTGGCTACTTCTGTTCCCCATGGTCCCTGTGTGTGTGTTGTAAAGTAGCCACCACTCCAAGCTCGCTCCCGTGATGGACTACAATCTCACATTTAGTTTACTCATTTGTACTGAGATTGTAGTCCTTCATGAGTACAAGCTTAGAGTGGTGGATACTTTACAACAGACACGGACCATGGGTAACAAAAGTAGCCAACCTTCAGAAGGAAGGACAGTGTCAGCACCAATTTGGAGATGATTTGGGGATCTACAGCCAAGTGATACACAAATAAGATACATTGCTGTCAATAGTTAAGATACTTGAATTGATTTTTAAGGTTTAACTCCTTTTAATGAATTATGAAAGCTGAAATCTAGGCAGATATAAAAGTCACAAATTATTGCAGCCCGGTACTCATTAATACATTCTTAAGTTAATTTTTTATATGCAAGCAGTGTAAGTACCTGAATTTGACTTGCTATTGGCATCTTCTTGTCCCCATATAGTTCCCTTATATCTATTTTATCTGTGTTTTTAGCTGTTTGCCTGGAGTTCAACTTTCAAGTGATATTAAAGTCAAAAGGTTTTTAAGCAATTTAAATGTTGATTAATGTATTCTGCTCTTTGTGATGTTTACACATTTTAGCTTCCTGCAGAATCAGTTGGTCCTCTGGGCACTGGACCTGGAATATTGTTTTATGGTGTCTCCTTTCCCTTACAGGGTCCTATGGAGCCACCCTATGTGTGTGCTAGAAAGCTGTGTGTGTCTACACAAACACACAAACATAACAAGGCAAGCTCTTCCATTGCTCCCCGCTCCCCCTCCTCCTTCCTCCTGTCTCCAAGCTAGCAAATGGACAGGTGCTGGAGTCTGTGCTGTCCTTTATGATCTTGCACTCAACAGAAAGTTCAAGGAAGCAAAGCGAAGAAAGATTGGACGAGCAGTTCTAAAACATGATGACTGTAAGTGCTTGGGCAAAAATGTAAAGAAATATTTTGCTGGGCAATGTATATTTGTTTTTTCTGGATTAATTATTGCAAAAAAGATTAAGTGGTTAATACTACTGTACACATACAGTCCATAGTGAATTCATCAATAAAAAAACAATGAAAGGTGTAAAAAAAATTAAATAATGCCCATTTTTTTCTGGTGCCCGCACTGCTAATTGCTGCTTTATTGCTAAGTAAATATTGCTTGAAGATTCTTCAGAAACCGACACTTGGAGAAGTGTTGATCTCCTGGTTCATTTGCCATGTTCTATGGTTCCTTCCACCAACCTCTACATCACTACTGTGTCTTATAGTGAAGCAGGGATCATGGCTAAAATCCCAATTCTTATGGAGTGGACAACTAATATTGCAACCCAATATTAGATGGCCCCTTTATAGGCATGAATGCGATTTCACCTTACATGGTGGTTAGGAGAGTTTCCAAAGGTATCCTGCTGTTTTCAGAGGTCACACAGCCTGAATCTGCCAGGATCATAAAGAGGGGCGTAGAAGACCTGGGCAGGTGATTTAAAATGATAATTGTATTAAGGTCCAGTTATTCTTTAAATAAAAGAACTGTGCACGCAGGCCTACAGAGGTCCTTGCATTAATGTACAACCTTTGGATTACCAATTACAAGGGCTTGCTTTAAAAAGAAGATGTGTGCTAGTAATTGTACATTATACTGTAACCTTTAGTTATGCTATAGTGTCAAGGTTATATTTTACAGTCCTGACCTGCTTTTCATAGCATTCTGTGATTTATGGAGTCATTTTATAATTATATTTTGAGTTTCTGTTTGTTTTAATCTGTCAGCTAATAACAATATTACACAAACATTTGTAACCTGTGTTAATAAGCAGTTGATATTTTTCCATGCTATGTTCTTTTAATTAAATGAATATTGCTCTAAAATGTTTTTTGCACGTTTAATATTTTAGGTTATGGGAGAGTTCAGTCCAATTTACATCCTGTTATTATATATTTATCTGCAACACTGTTTGGTTAATTATAATAATTCTATAACCCTTCTGCACATTACCTCCATTTCTGGAATTGCAATTCATGACATTAATAATCTGTGACGCCAACTGTGTTTATGGTATAATTATTATATTTTATTTGGAGGTCATACTTTATGATAAAAGCAAATATAACCTTTCCCAGCACAAATGTGACCGCTTGTAAAAATGGGATATTTTTTACATAGCAATAACCATATTAAAGGTATATTTAAAGTAGATGTACAGTTGTGCTCATAAGTTTACATACCCTGGCAGAATTTATGATCTCCTGGCCATTTTTCAGCGAATATGAGTAGTGTTTGGCTGAAGCCATTTATTATCAATCAACTGTGTTTACTCTTTTTCAATCATAATGACAACAGAAACTACCCAAATGACCCTGATCAAAAGTTTACATACCCCAGTTCTTAATAAGGTGTGTTGCCCCTTTAACATCAATGACAACAGCTTGAAGTCTTTTGCGGTATGTGTGGATGAGGCTATTTATCTTCTCAGATGGTAAAGCTGCCCATTCTTCCTGGCAAAAGGCCTCCAGGTCCTGTAAAGTCTTGGGCTTTCTTGCATGAACTGCACGTTTGAGATCTTCCCAGAGTGGCTCAATTATATTGAGGTCAGGAGACTGAGATGGCCAATCCAGAACCTTCACTTTATTCTGTTGTAGCCAATGACAGGTCAACTTGGCCTTGTGTTTAGGATCATTATCATGTTGGAATGTCCAAGTACGTCCCATGTGCAGCTTCCGGGCTGATGCATGCAAATTGTCCTCCAGTATCTTTTGATAACATACTGCATTCATCGTGCCATCAATTCTGACCAACTTTCCTGTGCCTTTGTAGCTCACACATCCCCAAAACATCATCGATCCACCTCCGTGTTTTACAATAGGAATGGTATACTTTTCATCATAGGCCTTGTTGACTCCTTTCCAAATGTAGCGTTTATGGTTGTGGCCGAAAAGCTCAATTCAGGTCTCCTTATTGTGCATCTTGCAACAGCCACACCACATGTTTTTAGAGTGTCCTGTATTTCACACGTTTAGGGGTAGGCTGAGAGGTGGCTAAAACCACACCATCTTGTGCCAGACAGCGTCATATGTGACGTGATGACCACCTTTCAGCAGGGAAAGTTGACATACATACCTTGCCTGACACATGTCCTCGACCTGGTGGTGCAGAGGTAATCTGGCTTCCTGCAGAGGGCCGGGAAAAAGTGTGGCCACTTTGGATGATCATCCCAATGATTATTTGAACAGGACAGACTCCAGCCAACTTTTAATCAAAAAAATTAACATTAGAGTATACAGTATTTAGTTTACTGAATAAACCCCCTTAAAATATTGTAGACACTATAAGCACTCAGCACATTCACTAAGCTGTATTTTGAACTGGACAGACACAAGTCAGCTTTTATTTACAAAAATCAACATTAGAGTGTAAATATTTAACTGCAAAAAGCCCCCCAAATATTGTAGTGACTATGTACACAGTATTTAAGCACTATCAATGGGCTTCCTTTTAAACAGGAGAGACAACAACCAGTTTGTAATTAAAAAAAAATCAACATTAGAATGTATATATTTCACTAAAAAGGTAGAGAAAAATGAGAGAATAAGAAAAGAAATGAGGACATGAAAAAAAGCAAAAGGTGGGAAAGTGAGTGGATAACAAAGTTAATCAGAACAAGGCAGGGCAAGCAGCAGCCCTGGAATAGGGTAGGAGAATGTCACTAGCTTCTGCTGGGACCAAGCTAGTTGGTAATCTTTAGATATGTAACAGTGCATGCCAAGGGTCCAGATAATTGTTCCAGCTTTATAATGATCAGATACTTTACCAACCTTCCTTCTGCACAGCCTGAATAATAGAAGGTTTACAAATACAGTATTTATTATATGATAAGATGATTAAACATTTCAATATTTTCCCTGATAAGGAAGAGATATTTCCCTACAGGGGCACAGACATAGAAACAAATCTGATGTATCCTTCACTTTATATCTAAAACAAAACAAAAACACAAATTTTCAATTAAAAAATAAACCTGTAAATGTATGCTCACAGTTGTTGCATTTCTGTTATGTTGGATAGCAGTAACTCTCCCTCTTGTAATATGTTTTAGATCTTACTGTACTTGTGCTGTTAACATTAGTAGGTAGTGTGTCTTTTGGATAAATCTCAAAAACAATGCTGAATTGACTAAAATAATTTATTATCTTTTACATTCTCTACACAGGTCATGAGTTCATGGGATGTGGAGCTCATGCTAGCATTGTCCTAAAAGGTTCAACGTCTTGGAAAAATAATTTGATTTGCCATATTTACCCAATATCTACGTTTATTACTCGCATATGTAAATATATAATTATAAGTAGATATACATGTTTATTTACAATAAACCCTCATTGATTGTGTGCAATGTAATAGTAAGAAATTAATTTTTGATTAGGGGTATTGCTTAATACAAATAAACACACATACAGCATACAAAATGGAAGAGCCATTGGTTAAAACATTTACTATTGTCCTAAAAGCATTTAAAATTGTGTATGAGCGATACAATACTTGAAAATGTTCAACACATTCAACACAACCATAAGGGCTATTCCAAAGGGAGATCAGTAAGTTGCTATTATGGTGGAAAGACTGACTTAGGACCAGGTTGTATGTATATGGCAAATGTGTAAGACAAGGAAGCACGCATAAACAAAAAAAAAGAGAAACAAAAGGAGATGTGGCAAGTAAAGATAAGTAAAAGTAATTATGCTAAACTGAGAGGTAACGCTCACTGCTGATGTGCATATTGACAGGGTTAGCTGAAAAGTGCTAATAATCTCATGGTGAAAACTGTAAGGTAATCTCAATGCAGTAGACTAAGAGTATTTTTATATATATGTATATATATAATTATTATATATATTTATATGTACCTAAGTGAAAAGAAGATAACTAGCAACATCAGAAAGTCCATGAAGGCCACAGAAAACCAGGAAATCTAATTTATAGGTCAGGAGAAATAAATCACTAGGGATTTTATTGTTGGTGGAGGTCATGCATTAATTTGTGATTTCAAAATCAATCAAAGAGCTCAAGACCTGTTAAAATTAGCTGAGTAATCCATTAGCATGTGCCATGAGATTTTTCATATGTATAATAGAATTTAGAGCACTGGCCCATTTCACAATAGTAACCATGGCTAGGGAACACTTATCTAGACACAGCCAAGAGGTGCCTGATATCCTTTCTGAATTTAGAAATGGATCCTCAAACTATGAAAAGTAAAGTAGCACAAGGATCATTCTGAATTCTGCAGCTTGTTATAGCTGCTTATATATTTATCTGCTTTCTTCTGATATTCTGAATGAGGAAGACAAACTTATCAAATATATAGATGTTTACTTCTGTTGCTTAAGTGCCTCCAACTAACCCCAGGAATGTAAGTAAACTTTTGATGAAGCTGAGCATCTTTACCATTGTGGCACAATCTTATAAGTATGTTCTTATGCATGATAGGCCACATAAAAATTCTGGGTTAGACGAAAAGATCTAATTGTTAGTGGTAAAACGGTCAGGCTTCCTTTCAAAAGTATCCCATCAATTTAAGGAATCAAAGAACTGTTTGGCTTTTTTCTGGGAGCACAGACTTTCAAACACTGGTAATGGCCTAAGAGTTACAAGGTGAAAAGACAAGGGCAAAGATTGTAAGCTTTGTTATGCAAAAGCTATGATCATTAACAATCAGGAATTTGAGATTCATACCAATAGTAGGGGAGTGTTACTAATGGCCTTATTGGAGCTTTTAACCCATGAGAAAGATTTTAGATGCAACAATACAAGGCCTTTTCAAGGGCTATCCAGAATTTGCCTTTCCTGTTTACAAACCAATCCATTAAACAAAAAGAATTGAAGATTTATGCCCCCTAAGAGTCCTTTTTCTGAGGGGCTACTAAGGTCCATAAATTTTGTGTGTGGTATTTTTGCTGCCAGATGACACTAATATAGATTGATTTTAGTTATCTAGAGCATGCAGAAATGTATAACCTGTTGAATATTATCCCCATTTTTCAGGATATGTAAAAACCTAACCTAAAGCCTGTTTTTTTCTATTCTTTGTCTAGGCTATTTAATATGGGAAGATAATTTAAAAAATATAGTAGCTTAGAAGACTAAGGATGATGATTCCCATATACTTAAGGGTATATTGTTGCTATTTGAAAGGTCAGAGGTCTTGTATCTCAGAGACCTCTAAAACAGGCAGGTCAACTTATAACATCTTTACTTAGGAAACTGTGTGGTGAAAATAATATAAAATAAACCTGCCAGGAGAAAAACAATGTAGGTACCTATTGCTGAACTCATCTTTTCAAAATGCTCGTTGTCTGATCAATGCTTTGGATTCCACACTTTCAAGTCACTGACCTGTGATTTCCATCCTGTGATCTCTAAACAAGCAGCGACAAGAAATTCTGACTTTTCCATGATTTTTCTGCATACTTGATCCAGATTTGTGATTAAGAAAGTTTAAAGCCAGACACAACCAGGCAGCAAGCATTCTCAGAAGGAAAACAGCAGAAAATCTTGACCAAATCACTTAAAAATTCTAGTGCATTTAAAGTAAATTAATTAATTATAACTTGACGGGCATGTGTTACAGCAAGAGAGAAGCTATTATGCAAATTAGCAGCTACTCACTACAAAATAGCCTCACGCTACCAAAAGACTCTGGCCACCCCTTTACTACTGACTGATAATACTCCCCTGCAGGATCAGAGTAAGGAAAGTTCCCGTTTTCATTAGGAGAGCAGTATTTTTCCTAGTTTAGACATACACAGCTTTGGAATGCTGAAGAAAAGTAGCTCTCTACTTTTTCGCTTTGTTTTGTTTTCAGAGTTTCACTTTATGCTCCTTATTTCAGACTGTCTGTTAAGATTAAGTACTGCTAACTTCCTCAACATATCTCTTTCCTCCTCTATAAGTGATGCTGCTGTGACTAGCTGAACACAATAGTACTTAGAACATTGTTAGTACTGTTAAAATGACACTAAACTCACAAGTAAAATCTTAAAATTGCATTCAAGTACCTCAACCATTGTATCTTATTTGTGTATCACTCAGCTTTAGATCCTCAAATCATCTCTAAATTCATGCTGACCCTGTCCTTCCTTCTGGAGGGTGGCTAAGTTTGTTCTTCACGGTCCCTGTGTGGTGTAAAGTAGCCACCGCACCAAGCTCACCCGTGATGGACTGTAATTTCAATACAAATTAGCAAAATAAACATGAGATTGTAGTCAATTACAGGAGTAAGCTTGCAGCGGTGGCTACTTCAGAACATGGACAAGGACAATGGGGAACAAAAGTAGCCACCCTCCAGAAGGAAGGACAGTGTCAGCACCAATTCAGAGATGATTTGAGGATCTACAGGCGGAGTGATACATAAATAAGCTACATTTGTGTTAATAGTTAAGGTACTTGAATTTTTTTTAAAGATTTAACTCTTGAGCTTAGTGTCACTTCAAGTTCTATAACTTTCCCTCTGTGTGTGCACTGCTGCTGTCACCAGATTGCCCATTACACTTAACAGCACTTGGAGTATTTACAGTACTGCTAAGTTCTTCCACATATTTCTTCCCTTACTTCTGCACATTGCTGTTGTCAGCAGATTGCCCATTGAACTCAATGGTACCTCCAGATCATTGCCAGTGCGGCAAAGTTCACTCAGAAAGTCCCCCTTCGCTTTTTGTGCTGTTGTTGTTCCCAAATTTGCCATTGAGCTCCATAATAATGGATGCGGTAAGAACAGCAGATTGACAGAGGAACGTTATCATGTTGCAGCAGCAAAAACAACCAGGTAACAAGCAGAAAAAGAAAAATAGATCTAATTTCCTGAATATTTGTATGCTAAACATGCAAAAAAAAACTTTAAACATTAAATATAAAAAGATTTTTGATGTCTACTTTAGACAAAAAAAAAGGAACTGCCCATTTTATATTTAAATATAGAACGAGCAGCAAAACATAATGTGCAGCTCAGAAGCTGCTGACTTTATTGGCATGTAACAGAGCATGAAGTATGACACTGATTGCATTTTTAGTGGTTTTTAAGTTGAATATCGGAAACGCCAGTGTTTGGAATGTCATGTCTCAGAAAGAACATTGGCAGTGTCAGATCTTACCACCAATCTAAAATTTTTGTTAGGAGAGCAGTTTTAATGGAACAACATTGCATATATTTATATAACATGTATTTTTTTTCCTACACAGAGTGCAAATCTCTAAGCACATATTAATGATCCTAATGTATTTTCTTCACTCTTGTGAAAAGCAATTTTGTGTTTTTGATGATGATGTACTGCTGCTTCATTTCATCTCAAGCACTTGGCTAGGGAATAGTTGTGTTATGTGAGTCAAATACTAATGCTTTGGGTAAAGGAGGGAAGCCAACTTCCTTAGTTACCATCAAAAGGTTCCACAAGTAAAGAAAATTGTTCAAAGCTCTGCCCAGTCTAAAGTATTCGGCACGATTATCAAGCTGTTTCTATAAATTCTCTCTAAAATAGAACTTTATTCAGAGTAAAGAAACAATATTGCCTTTATAGCAGTGCAAACAGAGAAGCAAGCAATGCTGCTTACATATAGAATTATAATAGAGCATCATACATACTGTCATTAACCTGAAAGAATTTTACCCTATACATTGAGCATTTCCTTTACCACTCGGCTGTTCCATCAGTCAATATCTTCCTTTGGCTAGTCTCTATTACCTGTTAAACTGCAGCTGTGTCTCATTCTGTGGGACAACATAATAAAAGGGTACATGTTTTGATAGCCAAGTGAATATTTACTTTGAACACCCATTCATGCACAGAAGAATGGAAAAAAAGAATATCCTATGTACATGATTAAATGATTGGTGTGAATAGAGCATCACTGAGCCAAGTACAAATATGCTCCTTTAGTAAACCTCTATGTCAGTGCTGATAACTATGATGAAAGAATCTCATCTTTCAGAAATCAACTACATTACATGCGGGGTGGGGGTGGGGATATTGATCGATAAATAATCTTTTCATTAAAAAGAAATGATTATTCCCAGCAGAAAATCTAATCATACTCAACCAAACATTCAATCATTTTTTGTTATGTAAAATGATTGGTTTATTTAAAGATCTTTAACTGATCAGTTGTTTATCTTTGTGTGGATGGCCAGCATTAGTGTATAACTTAGTCTGGTACCAAGCCTGTTTTCCTGTGTTCTGTGATCATTCTTATGCTTGGGTTTAGCCTTCTGATCCTGGTTCATGTTTTGCTTTTGTTTTTTAATCCTGTCTTCCTTCATTTCCTCTTTTTACCTCCAGACCCATTTCCTGGACTATACATCCAGGACTATATATCTTCACTATTCTACAATATCCTTTGTGCTACTGATAATACCCTTAACCTGATTTCTGATTTGTGTAATCATCTGTCTGTTTCCTGCTATGCTATTCTGCATGTACATCAATTCTGACTCTCACTGAGCTATGACAGTATCATTTTTCTTCTTCCTACCCTGCTATATGTCTCTTTATTAATGATCCTAAATCTTAAAACTGGCCACCAGTAAAGTCTATGCACCCAGAGGTGGAACAAAAGTTAAGTAAATAAAGACTAATCACTGATCAATCTGTCCCTCTCTTTCAATGTGCAGGCTAACTGGTCTTATATCCACGCTTCTTCTTCTTCATCCCCGGAAGTATCGGGTATTTCCCTCGGCTCCTGGAATGAAACACACAGTGAAGGAAAGGTAAATGTATGCTACTGTTAACGGGGATAAAGGAATCTTGCTGCTTTGACCTGAATGGTTTGCTTTGGCCTGATAGGTTTGCTTTAATGTACTTTCAGTGCCTGTTATGTAGATATAAGGAAATAACGCTGCTCTGTATTCAGACACAACTTTATTGTTACTTTATAACTTTAATGATATTTCTTTCAAAAATCCAGTAAAAATAACAGACAATAAAAAGAAACACCAGGAACAACAAGCACAATCACAGGAGCAGATCAGGTGAAGTGCTACTGAGTGTATTCTTTATTATTCACTCACTTGTGTTCTCAAGTATGAGAATGTATATAAAATTACCATTGACTGCACGCCTTTGGAATTCATTATTCACAACTGCAACAAAAGATGCATGAATGTTCCCATCATAATGAAACCTATGAGCAATGGTCAAATATAGAACAGACAGGGTTGCTGTCCTGTTAATAAAGAAGTGGATTCAGGAGCCATAACAGTGCAAAATCATATAAAACAAACTTGTGAAATAGCAAGCAAGTCTGTTATTTGAATCTTTCCAACCATATCTTTTCTCAAACCATTATGCATAGGGTTTCTGTATTTAGACTCCAATGTTTCACAGAGCCTGCTTCAATGCTTCTCTTTTTTGCTAAAATGTTCCTTTGTTTGCAGGGGAAACATAACAAATGTGTTCCTTTTGATTCAGGTTTCGCTATTGTTTTCTCCTAGTGAAAAGAATTTCTTTCACAGGATTGTTTTACTCTTTTTGGGTACGCAATGTCATTTAGATCCATTTAATCCTTGAATGACTGGTTTTGCTCATTTGAAAGCTGACACAACGCTGACTACTAATCAATGTTCCCTATGCGCTTTTGAATTTAGTTTTTGAGATATATATTTTATATATATATATTTATATATATATATATACATACACATATACATATATATATTACACCGTGACTTGGGTGTTTTTAAATGTTTCATTGTTATGGCAGTAAATACAACTTACTCAGAATAAGGGTTTGCACATAATATTCAAAGTGTGTAATGCTTCATATGGTCAGAAATCGCAGGCATGGTACAGGAGATGCTCAGAGACTGTGCACATACTACAGTAGATGTTCAGAGAAAACAGTCAAACTTCATAGAATCTCATCGCACTCCTGCCCGGATACAACCCAACACATTGGGTGGGTGTTGTAATGACTGCAGGTGCCACCGCAAATCAAGTACAGATTTAAAAAATAGTCACCAGCACCCCAAAGCGAATTCAGTCAATTCTTCATTATTGACAAAAGAAAGGTATGTCACAATGTGTAGCACTGTTTCAGAACCATTTCCCTCCCTTCTTCACTCTGCTTGCCTGAAGAAGGGACCAAAATGGTTCCAAAGCGTCGCTACACATTGTTACATACCTTTCTTTTGTCAATAAAGAAGAATTGACTGAATTCGCTTTTGTGTGCTGGTGACTATTTTTTGAATTTGTTCAGAGAAAGCAGACACACTACCGGTGAAGATCAGAGAGTGTATGCATAGGACAGAAGATGAGTAGAAATTGTGGATGTGCTATTGGAGAACAGGCTTACGAAAACAGACAGCAACAAGAGGCATGTTAAACAAGACTGCTAGATATTACTTTCATCAAAGTCCCTCACAAATCAGTGGGCTCTCTATAGTCCCATTAAATATTGCTGGTGCCACATTTTATATTCCTTTTAGAAAAAATATAAAAAAGATATTATATGTATATGTATGTTAAAGGGAATAGATGTAGAAAAAGTAAAACATAACATGATCCTTTAAACGTATTATTGCCTCAGGTATAATCTCAAACAGGTTTAGGTGCAATTGTCTAGATTCCACTATCTATTCCAAACCCACTGACAATGGGGAAAATTAAACTGAAGCAAAGAAATCTATGGGACAATGATCGGTACATTCCCAGCCCAGGATTTCAAGGAAATATTTACTGAAGGAACATGCAGGCAGCCATTGCTGACCTGTTGCTAAATTCCATGCTGATCTAATGGCTTCAATATGTTTTGTGTCAATTACCTGACGTCTGCTGTATGCTTTCTCTGGGTCAATGTTTAAAATTACTGAAACCAGGGGCGGAACTTAAGTTTTCCTAACAATGTACTGATCTTAGTGCAGATCAGTTAAGTGGCACAAGAATTACTTGCTTCATGTCCCTTTGGACATTCCTGAATATCTGTGTCTTTTTATGGTACCCATACCACAGTAACAGCCAACATATGCCTAGCAGCTTTCACCCTCCACAAGAAAAGCATTGCAGGATTTCCATTGACCTCCTTTTAAAGCAACAGAAATGATAAGATAAATTGCCATTTCTGTTTTAATAATAGCAGCTTCTACTAAATAGTCAAGTGACCAAACAGGTAGAGCAGAACATATTCACTATAAAAAAAATCAGTGTAAGTTCACTCAAGTACAAATTGGCTGAAATGTGTAAAGCCGTGAGCATTAAGCAGGCTTATGTGAATCACTTAAATGACCCACAGCATATAAATTAAATGCTGATAATTTGGATAGGGTAAATGTGAGTACATTAGGCACCAAGTTTCTTCCTTCCAAAGTCTAAAATGCATACAAAACATGACTTACATATGATAAATGAAGGCAAAAATTCAAATGTACACGGTGAATGAAAAATCAAGGATATATAAGTACCAGTAATAACTAGGAAATATTAAGCCATCGGCAAAACATAATTTTTATGTTATTTTCCAACACATTACCAGACTGTGCAGTTCAACAGACTGCTCTGCTCTAACTATGTTAAGTAATAAACAACAAGACCATATTTTAGTGGATAATGTGTGGGTTGGCAAGCAAACTGGATTCAGGTACATTTCGTAAGCCCCGGCCCAAAGCCAGACAGGTACTAGCTATGTAGAAGAATGGCTGAAAAGACAGAAATTCCATACAACACATATAATCTATTATGACAGATGTAGGAAAGTCATAACTGACAATGGAATAATCATTTTCACTTTTCTGAACCTGCTCTGGTGAATTAAGATGGCAAAAGAATGATTTATGTGAACACTTTACTTTACTGCACAGGAAATATAGGCTACTAATGGTTTAAAATGTATTATGATTTTTTTTAAAGTGCACCTGTCATTTTGCAGCAGACATAAGCTGCCGAGAAAGTGGAAAGGAAAATGAATTTTTTTTCTCAATTGTGAAAGTTTATTTTTACCCTGTCAAACCAAACATATAATAAAAACTGAATATAAGACACCTTCTCCCTGACTGAACTAGTGAAAAGTCACACGATCGCTGTTTTTTGGGTGATTCTGTCCCTGGCAAGTTTTTACAAGTGAAAACTGAAAACTGTTGATTGCACAAGTATTTATTTTCTTTACTGTGAAAACCACTAACTAAACTCTGGTAAGACTAGTGGCTGATAGAAGCCATGTAATTATCGGAATGGTGTCCAGCAGTGTGCAAATAAAGTGTCACATGATGTATTAATAATAATAATATTAATACTAATGATAATCATACACCTGTTTCTAAAAGGCCCCAGATTTTGTTAGAGAAAACAAAACAGCATTATAATGATCAAAAGGCTATCAATAAATATCCAGGATAAAGTTCTAGAGAAACTCTTTGAGAACCAAAACAAAACAAAAGTTTTTGGAGACTGCCTCAAATTTTCTAGAACTTAAGTACACATGTATGGTTGGAATCCTGATAGGCATGTACAGATCAAGTCATCACCTGGATCATACAAGGCACACATAGAAAACCAAATTTTGACAGAATATTTTTAGTAATTAAACACCTCTTTGAAAGAAAACCTGTATTAGAGGGAAAAAACTAGCGCCCACTCATTATGTGTAGAAGGCTTTCTTTACTACCCTTCCTTGCACTGGTTCACTGCTCTGATCTGTGCTGTGTTGCTCCAGTGAGAATCCCTGTACTTCTGTGTATAGGGTATACTGTATGTTCATGCTCCTTGTACCCTTCCATAAATCAGGCCTAGTTCACTCCTAGCATAGTGTCGCAGCTGAATAAAATCCCATTAATTCCTATGTTCCCTGTTGATACCTGATCATTTTTCGCAAAAAGCAAAACACCTGTCACTGGAAACGTTTTGCCCCATAGACTCAACAAGAAATAATTATTTGTATTCCTTTTTTGCACACATTTTATGCGTGTTTGTCCATTTACATAAATGTGCCACAATCTGCTTGCAAAAATGTGTGTCTTAATGCACATGCATAAAACGCGCACAAAAACTTGCCACAAAAAACATGCGTTTCTACGCCTAAAAACGCTGTCACCTAGGTGTGAATGGAGCTGTCAATGGCAAGTACCAACCACAGGATATAGTCAGTATTCCAATAGGATTTTTGCAGGGACTGCAACAAAATTAAGGAGGCTCCAATCAGGTAAATCTGATATACTATTTATGACTACTTTTATATGTACTATTTGCTGCTAGGTGATTCTAGAGTCTTCCAATGGAAACATTTGTGCAGTGTTTGATTTATTGCTCTCAGGATAGTATAATTTGATCTTCAGTTTTTTAGAGAACACAAACACATCTGAGTTAGAGAAAGGAACACACTCTGACCTTTTGTCTTCTCCTGTGATTTGTATGAAGTTTCCATTTTAAAGAAGTAGTCAAAAAGTGATCACTGTTGGGCTTTCTAATTAAAATATAGAAAGCCTAGCATGTTCTGCAAAACAAGTTTAAAAAATATAGATTGTGTACAAGTAAAAGGAAAAATATAAAAGATTACTGTATAAACAGGGAAACTATTTGGAAAAGATACAATTGACCCAATCATTGTAGTTTCCCTATGAAATTGTTTAATATATAGCTAACGTTTCTCCAGAACAATGGCATTCCTTTCACACCAAAAACCCTGACTTATGTAGTATAGTTAGTATAAAGCATGTTGACTTTAATTCACTGTTTACATTTTACACTGGATCTTTCTGCACAAAATAGGTAACACGGCAGCCCTTAGTAGAAACAGACCACCCTTCCTTAGGGCTCATGTCAATGGGCATTGTCTTCCTACATTTGACATGGGTTTGGAATGCATGTGAAACATGGGTTAGCAAAATCCTATTGATTTTAAAGGAGCAGTACACATGGAAGTCCAGGGGTTGCGTTTGACCTGCTTTGCATTGAGCTGCATATCTTTGGACGCAGTATGTCTTACTGAGGTGCTTTTAAACAGAAAACATTTGACAAAAAGGCCCATGAACCTATGTGTGACTTTATTTCACATTAAATGTTTTTTTTAATTGAATCATTTCTGTATATTGAGTCTCCTAGTCCTTCATTTGTTTTTCCTCCTGACACTAAGCCATGTCCCCTGTCATTCAACTATCATATGCCAAAGCCTATACTGACCTCTCACGTTCTGGCATTTAACAATTGAATAATAATGGATCAGGATAAATGTTGCATTGAGTGTAGCTTAGGAGGTGGTAAGAGCATGCCTAACTTTGAGAAAAAAAATGTGGGAATGGATGTCCCCTTTGAAAGATTTCCCCTCTATTCCTGTTCGTGGCAACTCAAACTTTTTATCGTAAGGTGACATTAGTGATCAGGACAATTACCGTAGAGAGAGTGAATCTCTCTAACAGGGACACCGACTGCAAAAAAACCCCAAACCTGACAGTAGTTTGAAGCCCCCACCAATCTATCAAAATCTAAAAAAAAGTTTTGCCTTTAGATACAGTTTAAGAATCAAAGGTAAAGTTCAGCCATCTATACTTCTGGATATACTTGTCATTTTGACACAAAGTTTTCCCTAAAAGCAAAAGCTCCATTTGCATTTTCTAATCAAATGTTATATCTGATTTTTTCAGGGTTGGGACAGGCATACTATATTATATAATAGGATGATAATTATAGTTGTTTAATTTTTGAGAAAGGGGCTGAATGGTTCACATGCTTACATCCTGTTTTCCATGTTGTTCATTTACTTTTCCTAATTTTCAACACTTATCACTAGCAATATGCTCAGACTTTCCAAAAACCTGTGTAAAAGATTGCAGGACATGATTGGCAGGTTAAAATTAACATATCTTCATTGTATTCAGCAAGCAAAGTGAACGTTCACTTTGCTAAGTGAACACTCTCTACAACTTAAGTAAATAAACCCCACTGAGTGGATTTATTCTTTATTATAGACTTGTGTTTGCATACTGTTCAACTGAAATGCACCGTACCTCACAACCTTACAAAGACACAATTTTAAATAAATATTTTAATTTTATTATTGACATTTACAAGAAGAAAAGGCATACTGATATGTTACAATTGTATCAAAATTTAAAAAATATGAATGTTACACAAGTAACAGATTTAACAGAAAAGCATTTTCTTGCTTTCCCTGAAAGTAAGAAAACTATACAGTATAGGAAAAACATCAGTATCAAAAACATACGTCAGGTAAAAGCACTTATAAAAAAAAATGTTCCACAGTACAAAGTATCACAAAAGTGATGTTTTGTTTGTTTTAATTTACAAATGTCTAAGTCAAAGTTTCAGGAAGATCTCAATTCAAGGGTTTTAAGAGCATTTTCTCAATTTTTGTTTTGCATTTGGAAATGTCATTACAAAAATATAGTTTGCCAAAGTCGTGAATGCAAATTTGAAATGCAGTTAATTTAAAAAAATTAACAAAAAATTTTTTACAAGTAAAAATGATCATAAGGTGCTAAACATAATGACCTTATTGTAATCCCTTTTTTGTGTTATTATTATTTTAATATCTATAAATTTGATTTTGTGCTATTGTGCAGTGGATATTCATAAAACAAATACAATGACAAACTTTACACCTTGTGGTAGTTTTCTTTTTCCAGAGGCAGCATCTTTTTTTCTCAAACATCACTATTTCTGCAGAGAAATTGTTCCAAAATTAATAAACTACATCTGGCTTACAAACATAATTGAGAAACATAACATTACAGTTACAACACTGAAAAAGATCACAACGAACCAGATTAAAGAAGGATTCTACTTAACTTTGCGCATGCTGGAAGTCAGGCTGTGTAGTGTTATACATGCAAGGAATACAGTACAGAACACAATTGCTTTAAATACATCTCTGTCCTTTCCAGCAGCAAAAAACATTATTATTTTAAAGTTGTCTTAAATAAAGAATGTCCACTGGCCAGTTCTTGAAATGGAGACGCTTACTTGTAAACAAACATATAATGTTTGACTGTCATAAGTTTTGTGCATCTTGACAATCCAGCTATATCATGTCTAAACGTATTGTTCTGTTTCTCCATCTTTGGAAACTGTCTTAGAGGTGTTTGCTCTTGCCTCTTCATTTGCTGATGCTTTCTCTGGAAGTGATGCCAGATCCTTAAAAACATCTACATAATGTCCAAAACCAGGACCCCAGTTCAAGAGATTGTCCCAGTTGAAATTACCAGCTTGCTGACTTAGCTTCATGGGCAATGTACTGTCTGCCGGTAGAGTGGCTGTTGGTGACTGGGCACCGGAAGGCCCACCTTCGCCTCTGCGGCCTTGATATCTCCGCGGCTTTATTCTAGCACCATAATTGTCTTCATCATCTGCATCTGACTCATTGACTTGAGTCAGTTTTGGCATTCTTGATGTGTACACCATAGGTTTGTCTCTGTCATATTCCATTTCTGAGCATGTAAAAGACTCATGTGAATCACTATCAGATGATGATTCTGGAGCTGGAATTCCATCTGCTGGATTCCTTACTCTGGATAGGGGCCTTTGGCAGTCCTCCTCTGATGAAGATCTCCCATGATCTGCACTACAGATGCTTGGGTTTCTTGGTCTTGGAGTGTTGAGTCTCTCCACCTCCTCTATTGAAAGACCAACAGGGGGTCCACTCTCCATAGGAATCTGCCCTATAGGTTGTTTAAGGCGACTTCCTGGTCTGGAGCCATGTCCCGCCATGGTCTGAGGACTTTTGCTTCTTCTACCAAGTCGGGTTGCATAATTAAAAATACCAGGCTGGCAAACATCATTATGCATTTCCAAAGATGAAAGATGAAGTTCCCGTGCTGGGCTACTTCGGTAAAATGTTGATGATTTTGAAAATGGTGCAGGACTATGACGAGATAAGGGGTTAGGTGGTGGACAGCCTGAATGTCCAAGTGTTGCTGTTCTAAGGCCCTGGCTATAGGATGGTTGATAGGTTAAACTGCTTGCTCCCAAAGGTAGTGGAGATTGTCTGGCAAAACCAAGAGGACTATGCCTTTGAATTGAGAATTTAGGAGTGTGGCTTCGAAACTGCTTATAGTGCTGAATTATATCTGCATCGGAAGGAGCAATACTGCTGGCATTGTCAATGTCATAGTGCTCTATTTCTGTTTCAGGCATGGCCAAAGGTGCACTAGGTATTATTTCTGTGCTGTGTGGTAAGTCTGTCTCATCATATATTAGGTATGGATTTTCCCTTTCAATTATATCTGGCTTAGGGTTTCCTTCAGGTTGCTTTCTAATAGTCATGTCATCACCATATGGTGGAATATTGTCAGGATCATCAAAAGCAACATTTTCGCTTCCCTTTTTCTTCTTTTCTTTGGGTTTCTTCTCTTCTTTTGGCACTTTATTTTTCCTTGCTCTACACTGATTACACAGAATCAAACTAAGGACCAACAGAGCAAGAATTGTAGCGCAGCTTCCAACAATTGCTGGAACTGCCCAAAGCGGTAGAGACAGATGCTCAGTTTGTGCGACAAGAGTACATACGTGTCCCCCATGTAATCCACTTTTGCATATGTTACCCTGAGGGCAAATGACACCAAGACAAGCTACAACAGTTTCACAAAGTTTTCCTGTATGTGTATCAGGACAAATGCAAGTAAATCCTGACTGGGTATGAGGTTCACAGCTTCCTCCATTTTGGCAAGGGCTTGAGGAGCAGTCTCCAGGTGGTACACAGGTGTATGCATGCCACTGATTAATGCACATTAAGTCCCCCCAGCATGGGTTACTGGCACAAATGTTAGGACCTCTGCATCCTAGTTTAGCTGATGATTCTGATTTAGATATGCGAACCATGTCATGTTTGCCGCTGAATGGTAGATTTTCATGGTTATACTTCACGTAAGCAATGCAGCCATCAAAACCTAAAACAGAAGAAACATAGGAAAACAATTATGAAATAATTATAAAACAATTCCAGCATTCATTCTTCCTAGAAAGCAGTGAATATAAGTAAAGGACTAATGGCATAAGTTAGATGGCAAAACATTGGTGATACATACTAAAAGATTGCATAGCAATGTATAGATGTATGGTACAGATGTAATAGATCCAGGCAACTACTACTACTATTGCTATTAATTTAATCAGGAATTAACAACATTGTATCAGTCACTTGTGAAGGGTGTTGGCTGGTTTGTGTGTCTCTGGACAAACACTGGTAAAACTTTGAAAGATAAAAACTTAAAATGTTAAATCTGTTTTGTGTGTGTCTTCTTCTAAAGTAGCTTACCTATGCCACTATGTGAATTATGCTTAATTTCTGCTTGCAAAAATAGGGTGCATGATAAAAAATGTGAATTGTGATCATTACAAAAAATAGAGTGCTCAAGCTCCACCCTTACTAAAAAACAGAAAGCTCCCTTGGGTATGAACAATATAAGTCAAATAAAATAAATAAATAAATTTTTCTATAATAATAGAAAATAACATTTTAGAAACAAAGAATTTGAAGGAGAATAATTGGCAGAGTAAAATATACTCTTCTAAATACAAAAAAAAGAAAAAGGTTACATCTCTTTTAAACTGGTAACTGAAAAGGGGATGAGTTAAGACAATCCTTAGAACATACAAGAATAAACAAAATAGGATCCTGCACTGATGTATGAAAATGCACATCATTAGCATACAAAGCGAAGGTATCCCCTAACTGTCAATTTGTTAGAGCCTCAAAATCTAAAAAAAAATAGAAAACTCTGTGTCATATGAGGAAAATGCAGTGTCCACTTAGGTCAATTACCTAAATGTCATGTTAAAGCACTAAAAATAAAGAGGTGTGAATCCTCCATTTTAAGAATTAGAACAAGAATGAAGAACAATGACGATTTGGCTCAGACAGCATTCTCAAGAACAAAGGAGTTGGATGAAGACCGTGGATAAAGTGTTCCAAATGCAACACACAATAAATTTGCTCTTAATTTAGCAAAGAACATATATTTGGCATTAACTAATGTAAACAAAAGTCATGGAAGATAATGTAAGACAGAGAACAGACATTTAATGATCTAGGATGCAAAGTGAAGGTGAGAAATATGGTTACATACTTAAGATGATGGATCAAACATTTGTACACAAGACAATTCAAACACTGATGGAGAAGAGTTTACTTTAAACAGCATAGCGATTTACAACTACATCTACTTATGCGAGCATAAGATTTGTGATTTTGACCTTACACTAGTGAGATTGGAGAATAAATAAACTTTCTGCCATATGTATCTATACTTAGATGATAACAATATCAGGGGAGAATATCTTTAAAGATTTTAGTACTGCATTGAGGAGCATAGGACTAAGGTGGCTTGTATTCAAAGGACAACATCTTTAAATAGGCAGTATGTAGCAAGCACTTACATTACAGGAGATGGCATGCAGAAAATCTGTGTAATGCCATTAAAGTTTGCTAACTGAAAAGTTTTCTAAGCTTGCTGTGCACACTGCATTTTCTCAGTTGTGACAATCAAGTTGCAAAGAAAATTATCTCTACATATATGGTCACCGTAAACCTGGTTTGAAATGTAAAGCCCATTTCCACCTTTGCTGAGATATTAAAAAAAAACATATGCCAGCAATGTACACCAAGTGCACATGTGCACATGAAGCAGGCATATGAAGTTGCTGTATACGAACACAAAAACTTATATTTTTGGTTAGCTTTCCTCTTTATCTCCTCATGGAAATGGATGCAATTGTGCTTTGCAAGTAATGTGTGTATAGTACATGTGACCTCTCCGCCCACCACCCCCTATTCATTAGTATTCATACTGGAAACCCACGCCCCCCCTTCCCCGGACAGTGTATTGTGTGTAAAGGCAGAGCTGGTGTTTACTGATCACATTACAATGAATAACAGGGAGGGGGAGAGCTGTTTAGAGTCTACTTTACATCCAACCCTGGTGTCTGACTGAATTTCCTGTGGAGAAAATTTAGAAAATTTAGGCTTCAAGCCTAATAAAACCTTCATAAAAAAAATGAAGAAAGCCTAAAATGTGAGTCATGAAAATGTGCACACATATACATAATTACTGCACCTCTACATTACCACAATAATGATAATTGCTTACAAAGGTGGAAATGGACTTTAAAATCCTGACAAAGTGGCCAGAAAAAATTAGACCTTTGGCATGCACAAACACATGTATCACTAATCAGTGGTACTTGCAACCAGTCACATTAAATATATGCAGATGATAGATCACTTGGACTAATACAACTCCCATTTGTAAAAGTAAAACAGGAATCATAGAATCATGAATGTTAAGGAAGCCAAAGAAAATTATTTAAATCTATTGGCTTCGTTATGCAAAATTATTTTTATGTGCAGATATACCGAACAGTTTAGTGCAGCAGTATGACCAAGTATGCATATGTGTGTGATAGCGTATGTGTTATATATATTTAAACATTAAAAAGGTGACACCATGCTTAAAGGAGAATTATGGGAAGAGAGAAATACACTCTTCTCTTAATTAGAGCTGGTGTGTGACACTGAAGCTGTCACACGTCGGCTCTATAGATCTGGAAATGAGCAATTACATACCGCTAATCGCTCAGTTCCCAATTTTCTCCCTGTAGAGTCAGTCACCGCTCTCTGCTGGGATTCCCCCCTCCATTCTCCATTCCTCCAGCGCTGACTGGAGGGACAAATGGGGGAGGTGGCGGGCACAGCTGGTTCTGTCTCTAGGGAGGCAGAGCCAGCTGTCAATCAGCCAGTGGGCTGGATCCTGGCAATATTGTCGGGATGGGATCTGTCCCGACTGCAGCGTGGCCCTGCTCTGTCATTTATTGTAAGTTTGAGGTCAGTTTGTGTTTTTTTTATTTCTATATACAAGTCATTTGGGTTGATTTGCTTAAGATGTAGGTCATATTCACTTAGCAAAGTGAAGTTTTACTTATTTTAATGAATAGGGAAAAATTTGGGAAAATGAATAGGGACTTCATCATTTATGGGACATCGCTGTGGAGGCACACAAAGAAAGCGCTGGGCAGCCCGCTGACATACTAATGAGCTTTTGGCTGTGAGCTTACATCCATCTATATGTAGTGAGTGCGCACTCATAAGGGGGTGTTTGTGTGGCACAAGGCGATTTGTGGAACAACTATGAAGCACTTTGGGACTTTTTATTTATCCATTCATTTACTTATTCATTTTTGCACTTTATTGAATAAATTTTCATGGAATATTAATTTATCACTTTGGGTGTGATATGACTTTTTTACTTCTTCACAAGGAGTACATAATGTTATTCACAAATATATGATTATGGTATGAAATATTTTTTCACATTTATGTCACATTTTGTTATCAATATACACTACCTGGTATTAATTGATTTGATCAATAAATTATCTTAATCTGATCACTTATTCTTTCCAAAATGAATTTTCACTTAGGGGTCTATTCACAAAGCTGCCGAAGGATCTGGCCGTAGCTTCGGCCGATCCTTCGGCTAGCTTCGGCACCAGGACCCCTTCGGTTTCCGGAGAACCGAGGGGGTGCTGTACGGCAATTCACAATAGCCCGTACAGCTCCCGATCACGGCCGAGATCATTTGCTAACCAAGGTGAAAATTCACTTTGCATGTTCTTTTCTTTCAGTAAATTAACCCCAAGAATGTGAATGCATGGTAAATTCATAAAACATAGCAAACAAATGGTAGACAAATCTAAAATACATGTCAAATACCTATGCATACTTACCCATAAAAGCAACAGTTAAATCATCCTTTTACTCCATTTGACCATAGGCAGCACTTCTAACTAGATGCATCGCAATTTTATTTATCACAAGGTAAAATGATACTTATGTACTATATAACATATTTACCATTCTGGGTGCTTTGAGATGTCTGCCCAGGTAGTATTCCTCCGATCTGAACTGTAAGAACATTAAAACCTCCGAAATCTTGAGTGGCATGATGAACATCTCGGCTGTGTGCATGGTCTAATGACAAACTAGTAGTGGATCCATTTTTCTCCATAAGAAGAGTATGCCAGCGACCATCAGCCACATACATCTCTGGGATATTTCGCTCTACTTTTCCTGCAATACCAGCATCTGATGTGTAATGGAGTTTTCCATTTTTTAACTGCAATGTAAAAGTGAAATATATCATATGAGTAAATATAATGACTAACAAAGCAAATTTGGAGTTTCATATGAACTTAAGAATAAATTAGTCAAGACAAAAAAGGCAAGCTGCCATGATTGACCATTTAAAGGGGTGTGATCTGGGACTGTCCAGTCCATCGATTCATTAAAAACAAGGAGAAGGAAAAAACCCATGAATCATGTAACTTTAAACAAGAAAGCAAAAGCAGCTCCTGTATAACCCCGAGAAATATTTTTCAAAACTAGAAATTACTTTTTCATCTTCCTTATTCTGGATTACAAATCAGCCTTGGTTATAGTGCCCCCTCACTTTAGACCAATCTTCCTGGCACTGTAGTTTTAAAGTATATTTTAATGTATTTACCTAAGTTCCTTTCCCATGATAAATTCAAATTAGGAATGGATAAATAGGGCAATTAGGATTGGAGATATAAGACATATGCTCAAACCTCCTATAAAATCCCACATTTTGGAAAAAAAACCCTTTCATACTGAACCACAAAACCCCCTTTCAGCCATAAGATAAATACATATGCAACACAGTGATATAAAAGTGTGACTAAAGTGCTGTAGCCATTTACGAGTCCAATAACCTATTTCTATGTGCTTTATATTCATCTTATATAACTGAAATGACCTTTAATTGGTCTACTGTGTTTCCACTAGGTTTGGATCACAGAGCATTCTATAGGAGAAAGAAACCTATGTTAAGTTGATAATTGTCTGGGTTACCTAATAAAAATATAATCTGTTAAACCAACTGAAGTTAAAAGATGGCAAACACTTAAGATGTTTTCCATTTCTCTAGGGCACAGTACATACTGTGAAAGTTACACAGCGATAGCCTATTTATGAGACATTAAAAATATTCAGTTTTTTGTTAAGGAATAATTTCACCTATTTGAAGAGGTAGTGTAGCTGGAAAGCAGGTGGTGCTAAAGATGAGAGGAAAAGTGATTTTAATTTTAGATTGGTATATTTTAAACATTTAATTATATTGGAAATAGGTTACCTCCACCACTGTATGCCCCTTCAAAGTAATGTTAGCTTTCCTATATCTGCTTTTTCATCCACAAAAGCATTGGGAACTGGTATCTCAGAAATATAACACTTTCAAGTCTCAATATATAGAGAATTATAAGAACCAGGGAGGGATAAACTCCTAGAATTAATTACCAGCAATTGTAATGGTCCCTTTTTAGAGATGCCCCTGTCTGGTTAAATAAACTTACTATATTCTATATTTAATTTTTTTATTTAAATTACATTAAAATAAAAACATTTATCTCAACACCAACATTGTAACAAACATTTAAAATCACTTAAAATAAAGCCTGTAACACATGCTTAATTTCGCTTCTCAAATTCTCACATTTATTTTAGGGCTGCAATGATTGCACTCATAGAAAGGTACAGCACATTCATCAGGCATTGCACATACACTTTTCATGTATACTTTCCTGTAATGCAAACAAACACTTATAGCTTATTCAAGCAACCGGATGGGCAAGAGTGTTATATACTGTATATTTAACCACTTCCAATCCAGTGGCCATACATAGATGGCCGGACAGGAGCCTTTTAGATGCAGGTGGGTGCTTTAAAGCAAGCACCTAGGCATGCGGATGACTTCTACAAACATTTGTGAAAGAATGGGTCTCTCTCAGGAGCTCAGTGAATTCAAGTGTGGTGCCGTCATAGGTTGCCACCTGTGCAATAATTCTATCCGTTAAAATTTCCTTGCTACTAAATATTCCACGGTCAACTGTTAGTGGTATTGTAAAAAAGTGGAAGCAACTGGGAACAACAGCAAATCAGGCACAAAGTGGTAGGCCAGGTAAAATGACCGAGCGGGATCAGCGCATGCTGAATCGCACAGTGCGCAGAAGTCGCCAACTGTCTGCAGAGTCAATAGCTACCAACCTCCAAACTTCATGTGGCCTTCAGATTGGCACAACAACAGTGCGTAGAGAGCTTCATGGAATGGGTTTCATTGGCCGAGCAGCTGCATCCAAGACTTACATCACCAAGTGCAATGCAAAGCGTCAGATGCAGTGGTTTAAAGCACGACGCCACTGGACTCTAGAGAAGTGGAGACGTGTTCTCTGGAGTGACGAATCACGCTTCTCTGTATGGCAATCCGATGGACACATCTGGGTTTGGCGGTTGCCAGGAGAACGGTACTTGCTTAACTGCATTGTGCCAAGTGTACAGTTTGGTGGAGGGGCGATTATGGTGTAGGGTTGTTTTTCAGAGGTTGGGCTTGGCCCCTTAGTTCCAGTGAAGGGAACTCTTAAGGCATCAGCATACCAAGACATTTTGGACAATTTCATGCTCCCAACTTTGTGAGAACAATTTGGGGATAAAGTCCAAAAATTTGCATGTGAACAGTTTGGGGATGGCCCCTTCCTGTTCCAACATGACTGTGCACCAGTGCACAAAGCAAGGCCCATAAAGACATGGATGAGCGAGTTTGGGATGGAAGAACTTGACTGGCCTGCACAAAGTCCTGACCTCAACCCGATAGAACACCTTTGGGATGAATTAGATCAGAGACTGCGAGCCCAAGGCCTTCTCGTCCAACATCAGTACGTGACCTCACAAATGCGCTTCTGGAAGAATGGTCAAACATTCCCATAGACACACTTCTAAACCTTGTGGACAACCGGGAAGCTTCATCAAAATGCAGATTCTCTCTGCCGAGCCCATAGTCTTGGCTCCACTGTTGCCTCCGCCGCCTCATGTGTTTGCCCTTTCAATAAACTGTGTTTCCTTGACTTACCTGGACTACAGTGGAGTGTCCTTGTTACAATATATATATGTGTATATAAAAACCTTAGAGGGCCTATTGCCAGCATCACTACTGTGTATTTTAAGTTATTACAGGCTTGACTGAGCCACAGCCAGGGATTAAACTTATCAGGTTCTTTTCAGGAGATGGTAATTTATACAGTGCTGTGCTTTTTTATATTATGAGGAGAAACATGGGGACATTTTTTCTGGCTTACACATACATTCTGATGTCTGTAACTAGTTTGCAATCTTTAAACAAATAAAAATTAGATATGGCATGCTCTTCACAATTCATGGATTATAATAGCAGGAATACTCTTCACAGTTTAACTTGTCATAGCCTATTAATACTAGTTCACAACAATTTAACACCATTGTTCAAACAGGCAAAAAAAAGAAGATAACATTGGAAAGGGAAGCATCTCCTATAAACCAAATGCTTAAACTATGGCCTGAAATAACTTACATATTAAATAAACAAATTAATAAATACAATCGGTTTTTCCTAGAGCAAATTAGACTTATAGCAGTTAATATATTGAACATGTTTTTTCAGACACTTGCTTGGGCAAACATTATACTATTCATGTACTGATATAAACTATATTTATTGTGCAGAGGTGTTTTTTGTGTTCTACTATGTGAAATGACTAATAATAATAATAATAAGAACGGCTTTGATATCCACATCAATAGATAAAGAAAAACTTTATAGAGGATTGTCACCGGAATTCGACTATGTGATCTTTTGTGATGTCACTTTTAATGTGATATTTCAAAACAGATGTTATGAAATTGAACAACCATGGAACTCACATCTACTATGAAACCTCTAAATTGCCATAATTAAAGCCTATCTAGTAGGCAGAGAAGCTGCACATAAAAGTTTAGAAGATAGAAACCTGGGAGCAATTGTATATAGCAGTCCAATAGTTGCAGTATGTCAGTAGTTAGAGTATGTCAATAGTTGCAGTATGTCATCTTTCAAACTACAAGTATGAAATGGATTATACATATCTTCTTCACAGAAGATCTCAGGTTATGGGTCAATTAAAGGACATGGCCACCACCATAGTGAAGGTGATGAAGCTGATTCAAACATATGCTAATATTATATACAGTTTCAGCCACCAACACTGTCCTTCAGTGGACAACAGAAGGGTCATGGCTTGTAATTGGAGTATGCGGTAGAAAAAGGAGCTTAAAACAGAAATAATAAGTATAATTAGCCAATGATAAACATAAGTGGATACAGGACAGAAGACTTCATAAGAAATGATAATAAATGTATATCTAAGTAGGCATTTGGTTACAGTATCTATGAATTTTTAGACTGAAATTGCAATATCTATCTTGTTTCCTGGAAGTCAATGGTTTATCTGAATTTGTATAAATATTACAGCAAAGTAAGCTACTTATCTTAGTAATGTACAAAATGAATGTGCATGCAAAATACATATTTGAAATACATACCTTTACAGCTGTGTAATTGCTGATTTCGTGAATTTGAAGTAAAAGCCCATTTTCACTTCTTGTTCGGAATTTTATCTCTAGGTGATTGGGGTATGTTGATTCAGTATCCACACTACGATGCTGTAAAAGATATTCACGTTTCTTGTTTTGGCTGATGGCATATTCAAGGTAACCTCTGCCTTCGAGTGATAGGGCGGTGTCTGCAGTCATATCTACAAAGTCCACAGGACAGAAGAACAGATTAGCTCCTCATAAATTATGAAATGGTAAAAAAAAACTGAATTCACTGTAAAATAAATACATGTCAATGATGTATATCCAAGATGAATGGATGAAACCAGAAATAAGTTTGAGAGGTGAGAAGTAATCAGCTTTTTTTAGTCTGTTTCTAAAATTTTGATTCATACTGAATCCTGCATTCTTATGCTAATTGGAATTTTTTACCTAAAGCAGAATGTCTTTCATTAGTAACAAGATAAAGATAAATAGTCAATTAAAAAAACAAAATAACAAAACCAGCTTTTGCTGCAATATTCAGCTTCAAGCCAGAGATTGTACTGCTGCTTCCTCTCACACTCCAGCCCTGCTTTACAGGGACTGCAAGAGACTGATACCAAGTCAGATTTAGGTACTTGCATTGCTTGCATTTAAAAACTACATTTAATTATGTATTTGAGATTACAAAGCTGCATTACTTTGCATTTTTTATATCTGCCTAGAGTTCAGCTTTAAGACCTGGGAAATTGCCTTACTGACTTCAACCCTGCTGTGTGTTCCCTACATGCATATATTACATAGTTACATAGTATTTGAGGTTGAATAAAGACATTAGTCCATCAAGTCCAACCTATTAGGATCTCATTCTAGGAGTACCCGTACCCCTGTATATTACGGTCCCTTAAGAAATCGTCCAAAAGTTTCTTGAACAATTCCAAATTGAAATAAAGCTGTGGCTTGTAACAAAAAGCACTGCTTCTCAACCATGGTCATCCCATGTCATGACTGCACCTAGGTGGGGGAGAGATATGACACTGGTCTCCTGGACAGCAAGCCTTCCCCATTACATAGGATCCTATACGGAACAAATTAAGCCATGTTCCACTCTTCCCAACACAGAGAAAACCTTTCTAAGGGGTCAAAACATTACAGCAGGCAGCACTTTTTTGTTTATTGCGGTACAAATTTCTACCAAAAATACACATAAATGTAATGAAATTCAGACCCTAGTTATGTTTTATGCCAAAATGGAAGAACATAAAAGATGAAGATCTACAAGTTTTCTTGTTAAATAGTTCTCAAAGTCCCATCTTTTAATAAGCCTGCAAGTCTTGTGTAAATTCTAGTACCAGATCTGAAAAAGGAACAGAAACACCTGTACTATGCATGATAACACCTAAGCAAGAACCGCATAAAACCAGCACATAAAATGCATGACTATATAGTGTGGGCCTTTGGCCTATTTTTCCAGTGAAGTAAGGTTATTATAAAGCAATGTAAAACTTAACATACACTTTTCACAGTACTTTCCAGTAAAGCCATCTTTACAGTTACACTGTTGCCAGAACCAATTATCGACACAGGTTCCTCCATTTTGGCAAGAACTCGTAGTACAGGCTCCTTCTAATCTTGGACACCTAGACACACAAAGGGGCAGAAGAAAAGTAGCTTTAGATATTGAGTGCTCTGTATAAAGGTGACAGCTTTACCACGCGCTTTCCTAATATACCATATGATTTTTAAATTGCCAGAAAGGTGACAATGATTCAAAGATGATATTTCCATGTGGAATATTTTGCATCTTGTAATTTTAAATATAGACATGTGTCTTGTAATCTGTGTACAAGAAAAAAGATCTCATCCTTATTTGTCTGCGATTTCAGTGCATGCAGTTCCACTGTACAAGTGACTTATGTTGTACACTTCTACTACACTTCTAAAGCTTCTCAGCTGTCTCATGTCCCTCAAATAGTTTATGTTTCAGGGATATTCTTTAAGAGGACACATGGAAGGACTGGTGACCCTGTTCCTTCACCTGCACATAATTAAGGAAATCGGAAAGCTTGACACGTGGGATAACTAGTGACCCTGTAAATTCACCTGCACATGACTCAGGAAATCTCCCTGTATGACCTGCTGCAGAGCAGCGAAATCCCTTGAAAGAACAAACAACCAACTAATTACTGATAAAACAGCTGCAGCATTGTACCGCTGCCCAGAACAACAGCAGTTGTTTAAGCAATAAGATTGACACGCTATTTGACTATATTTTTGTGTATACTGTATATACAAAAAATATATAATACCGTCACAAATTTAACAATACCCAGTGGTGTACAGTGGTTCTGGATGCAAAACTGGCCCAGGGGTAAAATCATTCCGATTTTGTGTGTGTACTGTGCATAAGAAATAAGTGACATTGACATTTGGTAATTATTATACAAAACTCATACAAGTCTGAAATTCTAACCATTGGAATAAATACAGAATTCTACTATTTACTCTTTCAGCTAAACAAAATAATATTTAATATACACTGCATACAATGAACTATAGTGGAGGTCAGATGAAGATATACATGGGGGAATTTATCAAAACTGGAGCAGACAAATTCTGGAGCAGTTGCCCATGGCAACCAATCAGCTTCTCTCTCTCATTTTCAAATCTTACCTGAGCAAACTGAAGAGAGAAGCTGATTGGTTGCCACGGGCAACTGCTCCAGAATGTGTCTGCTCCAGTTTTGATAAATTCCCCTCACAGTATTTTATATTGTATAACATTCAGTACAGTATGTAAGTTAATCTAACCTCCAGTGTTTTTGATCAATTGTAATTTTTTAAATCACAAAAAACCCACATTTTGATTTTAAGTGTATTTTGAAACAGCTGTTAACTTTAAACTACTGACTTATTGTATGGGATTGAAAATTGGACATTACCCGGGAGCGCTACTATATATGGATACTTTTAAAGCTGACCTAAACCAAAAAAATGAAACAGACTCCTTTCCCTATACCTGCTTACCTAAACTAATCCAAACACAGCTGAAATACTTGTCTTTCATGGGTACTGGGGGTCCATGATTTCTAGACAGAACTGTGTTGAGGGTCAGGATCTGTGCAGAGGCACTGAACACGCTGCTCACTTGGTGATAGCTAATCAGTGGGGTTGATTTTCTAAAGGCAAATAAGCTATTCACTTTGCAAGAAAATGTGTACTTTGGAGGGGAAGTTTCCTCTTAGCTTAGTGAATGAGGTGGCGCTCTGTTGACTTCCATTACCCAATCATGAGCAAGCAATAATACATTATTTTATTTTCCTTGAACCTGATTGGATATTCTTTACCAAGTTAACTCAAGATTTCCCCGCAGATTCCCTTGCAAAGTGAACAGCCTACTTGCTTTTAGTAACTCATCCTCAGTGTCTCTTCCTGCACAAATGTATTCTTCCCCACACACAACTCTGTTTAAGAAACATCAACTCACTGGCAGGGGTGTCCATAACATAATCACTGCCTGAGGCAGCCAGTGGTCACATTGCAGGGACAGCGGGAGGTTGGGCAGTGTCCGTGGTCACGTCCCAGACCGGGAGGGGGTATGTGTATGGCTCTTACACATCTATTCCCCCGCCTCCTAGCAACCTCTGATGGTCTGGCCAGAAAGGCAGAACCTGCTGCCACCGCGTGACCCAGAGAGATGCCGCCTAAGGCATCATTATAGGGACAGCCCTGCTCACTGGTAATCATAAGAAGACCAAAGCTCCTACAGCAAGTATTGAAATGACAATTTCATTAGATTAGGGAGCAGAAGCTACGAGGACACAAAGTTTCACTTTGGATTTAGGTCAGCTTTAAGAATAACATATGAGAAAGGTAAATTTGGCTCGAGCTTCAGCCCTATACTGTCTTGATAGAGCTCTACTTCATACAAATGTTAACACACACATTTTTTACTTTACTTTTTAGATTATCCTGCATCTGTATTAAACATTAATAGAAATATGTATGGTTTTATCAGAGTAACTGTATTTCATTGTCTTGGATAAAAAAAAATATATGATTTAAAATAAGACTTCAAAGAAATAAAATTGTGTCATTATGTTATCATATTGCTTGGAGTGCAAGACATACCTATCTAGAATTCCTTGTGCTGACAAAGCTTGGCTGGGTTCTAGAGGACGCCCATTCACTGCAAATTCCATTATACAACCTACAAAGTCATGGCTTTGTACTTGTCCTTTCCTTTGTAGTATTGGTTCCAGGGATCTGATACCTCCTACTGTTATTCTGTTTGGCTGAACATCCAGAGTCCTGTTCCAAGAAATAAGAATCATTGCAAAGCGAATTATTTTTTTTTAGCAATGATGATTATAGCATAAATCATCTTTGCTTTTTTGTCTAGACTCAACAGAAGATACGCATACTTATACCACATGCTTTAATGTTATTTTCAAATAGATAGAAGCAGCTTAACATTAGGTTTGTAGGTTACAGTGGCTTAATATGAATATCTAGGTCATGCAATAGACCAAAGTTCCCCTTTAAAATACTTTGAAGAAAAGGCATACAGGAAAACATGCACGGGAAAGAAAGAAAGAAATAAAAAAAAGAAAGAAAGAGAAAGAAAGAAAGAAAGAAAGAAAGAAAGAGGGAGGAAGTAAGGGCAGGCAGGCACTTTACACAGCAATTTTTTTTAGCGACACAGGCTGAGCCATTGGTGTAGTGCTGGTTTATGATACATGCCCCTGTGTATGAGGCAATAAACTGAAGGTTTACAAACACTGCAGAATAAAAGAGGATGGCTTGCTTATAGCAATCTATCAGATTTACAATTTTACTGTAATTATTTGCTGTAGACAATGCTTAGTAAACCCAAGTGCCACAACCAGAATTATGGGATCTCTGGTGTTGGTAATTTTGGTTATTGCTGTTGTAATATCTGGTAAGAGATGGTGAACTATAGTTAACCTTGGTGAAAATATTCAGGAGCAGTCAGCATGGCAGTACTTGCAGATGTCTAGGTATGTTAAGTTATCATTATGCGCGGCAGGTCTGCATTTGTACTTCCAATACTCTTTACCTTTATAAAGTCGACCCACAGCATCAGATTGATATATGCATATTATAATCTAAACAACGGGTACATGTAAAACTCTAATAATTCTACTTAAAAGTCTTTAAACACAATAGAGGAGCACTACACTTGCCCAGTAAGCCTCTAAAGATTTTGCTCATCAAGGGGAAACCAAGGGGGAAACACAAAAATGTTTAGTGACTTCACTTTTGAAACATGTTTAAGTATAATATGTTATGGACTTAGAAATAAATCTTATTGAAAGTATCTGCTAGATGTCCAGTGGCTAATATCTGGAATCCCACTGTAGAAGACATCTACTGCCATAGTAGGAATATGTATGTTCTCTAAAATGAATGAGTAATATAGTAAAATGTACATGGAGTGGAGTGCAATCAGGTAGGAAGTTGAAGTCAGAATGTCTGCAGCATATCATTATTAAGTAACTGTGTCTACAGGGAATGTCTTGTGAAATTTAAAAGAATTTTCATTGGAAAAAGTGACAGTCGGTGGATGACGTTTTCACTTATTAACAGTTTTACAGAGGGATCAGGTTTGCTAGACATGTTGAAATAGCCATACAACAGAATCAACAGAAACAGAAAAATCCCCCTCTGGTTTAATAATCAAATGTGTTTTTCAAGGCTAAATCAAATTGCACTGTCCCATCTGGCATTGTTGTAAACGGTTAGAAATTTACCAGTCACTGGAAACAGCCGTGGTACTGACGGTACAAAATCCCGGTTCCTGGTCCTCGGAGCAAGTGTCAACTGTCAGTGACGCCGCCTGCAATACATTTTCATATTTAAGATGAAAATCCCAGCCTTGTTGTAAAACATTATACAGCAGTATTAAGTTATTTAAATCATTATATTTGAAAAAAAAAATCCTTCCCATCCATACGAATAAAATTAGAAATGGATAGCAATATGGAAAAAATAGGGTCAGTTTTCTAACTAACCTATTTTTGGAACTGTTGGAATTACTGCTTCAATCCTATAGCTGTCAAGGGAGCATGAACACAATATGGTAGTATCAAGAGTAGATGCAGTTGGAAAGGGTGTGGGAAATGATAGGATACTCTACAACTTAGCACAGCTGTTGGCTTACAAAGCCTAGTACAGCAGTAAATGGAAAGACATAACAAGTAAGCACAACGGGAAGAAGGATTAACACCAAACCTGCAAACGCTTTAAAGACTCAGTACAGGTTATTAAAATATCAGAAATAACCCCTTAACCTCATGGGCGGAAAACACCCATCATTTCAGCATTGGCATAAAATGTCCTCCCTTTGCTAAATGATACAGATATTTAACTTTATTCAACGCTGCACACCTGCTGCAGACTGTAAAGTGACAGTAATACCGAAGGGTGCTATATGTCAAGGTAAAGAGTAATGTTGTTCTACTATTGCTTAATGGAAAGAAACGTGCTTGCAGTTTAATTAAAATATCCAAATATACAAGACACAAATAATGCAGCTCTGTATATATTATCGCACCTTAAAAGTATTTTGTAAATGCAAGCAGGGTAAGTACATGAATTTTACTTGTTATCAGCCTCTTATAGCAGAGTTCACACTGGGGAAGGAAGAAGCAACGCAAGGTGCCAGTCAGTGTTTATCAGAGCATGCTGATAGGAGGAAAGAGCAGAATGACAGAGAGATAAGCTCTTCAGTGTGTTGTTTCTCCATTTACTGTCTAGTTATGGGTTGGGGAGAAGACCTGTAGGTGTTCCTAAACTGAAGCAGACAAAAAGCAGGTATTCTGCCCTGTGTTGTGTGGCAGAGCTGCGCAGATCTCAGGACTAGATGGACAGAAAAACATATCCTTTGGCAGGTAAAACAGCTCCCTTAATGTATTTCATGTTTGTATGTAGCTGTTTGCCTGTAGTTTAGTTTTAACATTTCAATTATGTGCAGTGTGTGCACGTAATGTTAATGAATAATTCACATCAATGATTGTTTTACATCAGTCTTTTGCTGCAACACAAGCTATGGCACCTTTTCTGCAAAATATATGGATATACAGTTCATCTGCTGGTTCAAAAATAGATTCAAAATACAATATTCCAAGCTCAATGTTTTCACCTGAAGAAAAAATAAAAAAATCTATAATAATGGGTTTCATACCACCTCATGAGTAAAGGAAAATAAAGAAAGCATTAAATGGAAATG
>NW_017306475.1:602668-637280 GCF_000935625.1 Nanorana parkeri
ATGATGTGATGATATATTTATACATATAACATAAAAAGGACACCGATAATATTTTTTGAAAGCGATTGTGACATTTTTTAATATGCGCGGTTACAGTTCCCTGTTCACATTCTGTCTATCCTTGTGTAATCTGCAATATTTCATCAATGACAACTTAATGCTTTTACCAGGTTTCCACCAATTCCCATTGCACCTTAGGAAATGACAGATTTGAAATCCTGTGGGTTGAGGACAGGCTTATACTGTAAAGTTTTACATGTGGAAATCATGTTACATTCAACAAAATTGCATGTGGCAGAAAACCTGAAACGTAGTCACTCTAAAATTCCACACACACAAAAAAATTCTGAATACAGAAAATAAAAATAATTGCATTCACATTCAGGCTCACAAATATTTTGGTTTGGAAAATGCGCGGTGAGAGCCAGAAGAGTGGACGAGCGATCTGGGGAAAAAAAGGTGCCAGTTGTTTTTTTCTTAAAGGCTGCACACAATTTCCGATGCAAATATATCAGAAGCTGCTTACCTGCCATCCATTTGCTACAGGTAAGTTATATCCAAGCTATCTGAGAGATGCATTTTTGCGTATTTTGTTACACATATGCAGCTGCACAGTATAGACACCGCTGCCATAACATTTGTTGCAGGACTCATTGGCTAATATAACCGATATATATATATATATTTTTACACACTTTCATTTATATTTGTCTTGCCTCTACATTAACATGTAGGACAAGCTGTCCAGCAAAAGTAATAGTGGAAACTTGGACAAATTATAACACCAGCATGGATGCTTACAACAGTCCAACAAAAAACAAAAGGGAACAGAGCGCCACCTCCGTGTGTAAAATCGTTTATTAAAATAAATAAAACAAGGGATATGTGTACTCACAAGCAAACATTTTCATCATGCATTAACAACAAACAAGAGGCCACACTGTCTGTTAACCCAACATGGTAACGCCTCGACTATGTACCAAGGCTGCCTCCGATCACATCAATTATGTTTGTGTTGGAAGCCCCAGAGCCTTGGATGATCAGCCCCTGAAGTCTGTGTGAAAAACTGTGATAAACTGTTGAAAACGTTGATTATGCAACAGCAAGTGGATCTTTCCGCTGGCAGCCATTAGCGCCAAGAGCTAAATAAAAATGTTTGTCTGATGCTTACGACAGTCCTTTTTATTCCCATAATGAAAATCTTCCTAGGAGGAAACAAAACGTTGATGCAACTGTTCATGCACCCCTGTCACTGTTATTGTTGCTTGTAATTATGTGGAGAAACATAAAAATAAAGCTATATAATATAACAAAAGTCCTAATATACTCAATACTCTCATTACATTTATTTACAACATAGATTTATAAGAATAAACATTTGATTTGATGATATGTTGACCCCAAATCTTTCAGTGCACTTTAAAGCAGAACCTCTGGCAAATCAAACCTTGACTCTTCCAGTGGGGCTACCCTCACACTCCAAGGGTTAAGTGCTTGCTTTGTCTAGGAAGCTAAAATAACAAAGTTATACCCACCCAACTCCCTGTTTGCTCTTAGACCGCTCCCTTTACCCCCGTTCTCTCTCCGCTCCAGCAGTCTAAGGTCCTGTGAGTCATCACATTCTATACACTGTGTATTGGACGTGAGGATGCCAGGGGACATTCCATCACTGGAGTGGAGGAGAAGACAGGCTGGAGGGAGTGGTGTAAGAGCAAACTGCGATTGTGGTTTGGGTAAGCATAACTTTGTTATTTTAGCTTCCTAGACAAATCGAGCACTTAACCCTTGCAGTGCGGGGGTATCCCCACTGCAAGGGTTAAAATGTTATCTCCCTGGAGTTCCGTTTTACAGAATTGCTTCTTTTCCCATACAAGTCTATGGGAATGCAAAGGCAGCTGAAACAGGTCGAATGCATGTGAACTGCACCTGCAATGAATTCTGAATTTGCCAATTGATGATTGTCAACACAAGCTTTTAATTTTTTGGCTACACTTAGTGCCGGTTCACACCACAAAGTCTGCGTTCCGTTCTCCTCTGGAACGCACTGGAACGCAAGGCGGCCAGCTCCCTGCGTTCAGGGGCGGGAGTGGGCGTGGCAGTGCATTGAAGTCAATAGCACCGCAGCCATGCCCCCTGCCCGCAGTGCGAGTGCATTAGTGCCTGCGTTCCGGTCCAGTGTGATCTGAAAAAATGCTGCAAGCACTATTTTTGCAAATCGCCCTGGACCGGGACGCAGCCGATCGCACTGCGGGTGGGGACGTGGCGGTGGTGCCATTGACTTCAATGCACCGTCATGCCCCCTCCCGCAGGGAGCCGGCCGGCTGGTGTTCCAGAGGCCAAACGCTCTTAAATGCAGATTTTTTGGTGTGAATCGGCCCTTAAAGAATTTTCCATGTGATGACATCAGTTCTCAGGCCTAGTTATGGTCTCTACCCTCCCTGACAAACAGTGAAAAGAATGTTACTCTGTGAAGCAAATATTAAAGCCTATTTCCAGGTAAAAAATCCCAAACCCTTGTAGTAAGGTTACCCCTGTACTACAAGCATTAACTGCTCGTTAATGTCTAGGAGGCCTGTAAAGCATTTTTATGTACTTGTTCCCCGCTCCTGCAAGCTTCAAGACCAGCGCCCACAGCCTCTTCCCTGGGATAGAAGCCCGCTGTCTAATGTAGGACCCATAGCCCATAGCATATATGTGAGGATGGCAATGAGAGACCGCTGACAAGCCAAAGCGGAGGGGAGAGAGGTGAGTAATGAATGCCAAGGAAGTGGGGATCAGGTAAATAAAGGTCTTTTACAAAGGTCCCATAGACAATCATCCAAAAGTGTAAGGTAAAAATTATGTTCTGCTCCCAACTTTAAGTAATTAACAACGCTAAGTGGTAATTTTGCAAAGTGAATATTTACTATTTCTTTGGCAAATTTTTTCCATTAAGTTTGAATTTCAGTCAAGCTACAATAGAAAAAATATCACTTAGATTGAGTATATGTGAGTACATATCAATTTAATATAGTTTACTTAGGATAGTCCTACACATTGGTGTATAAGCTTGGGATTGGTGTGAATGTGCAGTATGTAAAGTGCTATGTAAATTGTCAGCGCTATATAAATACCTGAAATAAACAAAATATTTTTTTTCTAGCAAATTTTAGTACTAAATATGAGCAATTCTTCTCACTGCCATTAGGTGGCAATAAAAGCAGAGGATCTACAGTGGAATCATGACATGATATGCATCATTCTAGCATACGGTAGATGGAATTTCCAGCTTCACCGTCCATAGCACTGAGAAGCAGAGAAGAAAACAAACTGTTTTCTATATAGTGAAAAGAAAATGTATGGCATAGATCAATGCAGATGGAAGTGAATACAGTGCGTCTTTAGAATAACTGAAGGGTTGTGTTTTCTTAACACCATTTTATAAGGTTAAAGCAACAGATTTATCATAACCTAAGTAAAGAGTGCAAGACGTGTTTAAATATTTTTGTTCGCTAGAAAGTGGTATTATTTAATCATGATGATACACTCCAGAATTGTAATTGGTAATGCTGTTCATTGTTTAACCTGCATTACATTACAGCTGTAATGTAAATGTGGGAACTCAGCATTTATAAATATGCATGTTTAATGGGAGCATCCGTTATCTCTAGCCCTGTTTCTCAACACGGGCTCTCCTCAGTAAACACCTCACAGAAATTCACAATATTTTATTTGGCAATAGCACTGATATTTCAAGTAGTAATAACCTTCTTGGCAACACAATATGGTAATGAGTGTTAAAATATCACATGATTTGTTAAAATACTACATACCGCACGGTATTTGTATTGATAATGTGATCTAATGAGTATTGAGAATTAGTCAATGCAATATTTCTGCACAGGTGATGAAACTAATGCGCAGAAAGGATTTTGTGAATTGGCCCCTTTGTGCCCGGTGCCCGGTGCCCTTCCAGTGATGGAAAAACTGAAAAGTTATGATCTTGTGCAATCTACAACTAATCATCACCAATTAATCTTACACAAGTGTTCTATAAAAGTAGAAACTAGAAATCACAAGACTCATAGTAAAAGTTTTATAGGTCCCCATCCCCAAACAGAAAAAAATACCATATAAGAGCCTGTTCACACATGCCGTGTTTTGGCATGCAGCAAAATGTCAGTTTTAGCTGGGCAGGGGCGAGTAGAGAGGGGGCTGTGTGATGTGCTTTACCAATTGCTTGGCACTGTTTACAGTTTTTTTAACTTTGTTTAGAGTTTAGAGTGTCCAAAGTGTGCACTCCAATTCAGATCTCCACACTGTGTCTGTTGTGCTGCAGTAGCAGTTACTCACAAAAAAAGTCCAGTCGCACACAGCAAACTTTAAACAAATTTAGTGCAGCACACAGGTACACATTTTCCCATATGGATCATCCTCACCCTGACACGTTTCTCCCAGTAAGGGGCTTAGTCATAGATATGTTCTATGACTAAGCCCCTTACTGGGAAAAACATGTCAGAGTGAGGAGGATCTACAGTGGGACAATGTGTACCTGTGGCTACAATACATTTTTCAGCAAAGTTGGCAGTGTGCAAGCAGCCTGTTTTGTGACTATCTGCTGATGCTGGAGCAAGACGGGTACAGCCGGTGAGCACCCGGCGTTCTCTCTAGTGCTGCTGTGAAGGAGCGGTGATATTCCGCTTTGAAATTTAGGAGCTGTGCTGCAGTGATATCTAGTGCACTAGTACATCCGGTGCACATTCATTTTCTGTGTGCCCTTGTGATGACTGGCGTTTATCCAGTGAGGAAAAAACACCATCACTGCACATAGTGGAGAGGCAATGTTTAAAAGGGGTTTTATTTTTACCTTCAACTTTATCACTGTCATCAATGAAGCTGGGGAACGGGGGGTTATATTTCAATTGCCACCAATGAAGCTGGCGAAATTGGTCGTTATAATGACAAAACCACCAATGAAGCTGGGGAAAGGGTGGGTGGGTTATAATTACACTGCGCAAATAAAACACCCCTTTACCCAGCTTCATTGGTGACAGGGTAAACAATTATTACACCCCCCCCCTTCAGATTTAGTGAAGATATGCATTTTGCTGTGGTAAACCCACTCGGACACCTCACTGCTCCTGGCTGGTACTACCTCTGCCCCAACCCTCATAGTGGCCGTGTCGGCTTATACGGCCACAGTTCCGCTACTGAAAGTAACTAAGTACATAGTTTTATCAGCTAAAGTATTAGTAATGATCAAACAACCCTGCCAGACACTTGCACTCCAATCTCATGGCAGTACAACACAGCCAACAACTCATTAAAATGATTTCTACTGTCATTTGATATTTTTAGCTTTATAGGTCGGTTGCTGCTTCCTTACTGTGCAAACACAGGCTGGCAGGAGGGAGGTAACCTGACTGTAGTAGGGCACAGTCATCAGCTCACCAGGTCGGCTGTACTGTCTTGCAGGACTGTGTAAATCTCAGGACTGGTTGAAAAGAAACAAGTTAAGACAAATCCCTTACATGCCTTTTAACTGTGTATTTAGTTGTATGCCTGGAGTTCATCTTTAAGGAGAATGGTCGTGTGCACGGAACTCTTCCTTGACCTCCCAAGTCCTTATTACATTATTCCAATTAGAGACAGTAAATGTTTCCTGGACAGTGAGACAACTTTAACAAAGACAGAAATGATGGGAAGAATGAGTGGAGGGAAGGGAATACTAGAACTGTGCCTAATCCAATAATTTTAAATTATTTTAATAAATGGTTTAAAGAGGTGAAAACCCAGATGTGGGTGCCCCCACAGGATGTTGCAATATGCAGCCTCATTAGCCAAGTTCGGCTATGATGCCAAGTTCCACATATTTGTCTAAAATATGTCCAAAGACTTTACATTTATTGTCAGTACCCTCCAATAAGTAAAAAGAGAGTTCCAAAACACTCATTTAATTTTTTTTTCCCGATGATAATAATAGATGTTTATAAAAGACTGATGAGTTGCCAAAACTGTTAGCAGTCATTTTAAGTTTAATATTAGAAGCAGAACTATCTGAACCTGTCAAATGAGAATATAGTAACACAAGCTAAGATGTTAAATGGAAAGATTAGTGGAACTAGAGTTACATAGTTATGAACTGCTCTCAATATCCAGTAAAGTTAAAAGGCTAACTTTACTCTTCTGACTGTTTTATGTTGAACCCATATTCCGGGTGTGCCATGAAACATAGTAACATCAAACAACTCCTGAACCCCTCACGCTCCTCCACTTACCTGAATTGTGGGGTTCTTCTCCGTGCAGGTTGGTGTTGTTTTTATAAAATTAACAGCTTTGTGTGGCTCCACCTACACTGCCGCATCCATTTAATGACCCTTTGACAGAGTCTTTGAATGGAGAAGCTGGAGAAAGTTCCAATAGTCACTGTGGCAGAGGGACCTGAAGCTCTCAATGGAATACAAGTGCAGTGATATCATCACACTTGTAGTGCACGAACACTTCCTCCAGTCTATGTTAGTAAATGTCCATACCGAGGTAATGACATGGACAGAAGGAAACATCTGCAGGAGCCAGAGCACTGCAGTGCACCCATGATTCACTGATCACGTGTGTAATGCTTTACTGGCTTCAATGCAAAAAAAAATAGTAGATGAACATTTATTTTGAATAACTTTCTGTAGAAATATCTTTAGAATTAAATATGAACAGCACACTAAACTACAACAGCATATTCATTAATTTAAGATTAAATGAGCAGGCACAAAGTCTGTTTGTACACACATACTAGGGTCAGATTAGACAAGACCCAATTAACCTATCAGAATGTCTTTGGAGTTTGGGAAGAAACTGAAGTACCCAGAAGGAAACCCGTGCAAGCACAGGGAGAACATGCAGGCAGCCCTCATTTCCTTGCAGTATACCAGGACAAATTCTACATTTACGCTAGGGGGCTGTTTATTCTGTGATAACTTTGTCATTACGTAAAATAAGAAAGTAATGCATACACTTTTTTTTGGTGGTGGTGGTGGTTAGTCCAACTAGGCTTTCTTTTGGCAATATTGTCTTGAAAAAAATTACCTTATTTTCTATGTAATCTATAGACAAAATTCCTAAAATAAAATGCATTTTTTTATATTTTGACTGGTGTTATTTTTTTTTTAAAAAAGTAGTCTTACTGTAAAAAATATGTTACTCTATCATTTGTCCTATTTAAAATGCAAATGAAGAAAGGTACTCTTTTAATGTTGCCCCTTTTCATGTGACACTGAATGCAAATAAAAAAAATGAACATTGATAAAAAAAGAAAACAAAAAATATATAATTAAGGAGAGAAAGGAGGGCTGATTAGGGTTAACTAAGGGCCAGTAAGATGTTAAATAGAAATACACTTTATTTAAAAAAAAATTGCTTTTGTAAGGTAACTGATGCAGATCAAGCATTGTGCCTTTCATCTACATATGAATTAAATAGTAAATACAAAGTAACAAAACATTGTTACAGTTTATTACTCAAGTTACACTTGACTATCTACAGGGGTCATTTTACACAGGGGTAGCTTCATTTTGACAGCCTTCCGGGCTAAGTAATACATAGCAATTCAGAGCTGTCATTCAGAGTGGGGATGGAGGAGAGAAAAACTTTTTTAAAGGTTTTTTTTTGGAGGGTGTATTTTCTAAATTTAAATCCACATGTAGTTAAGCATTATGTAAAAAAAACTTATATAACCACCATCACCAACACACCAATGTCCTTACAGATAAACTACGGCCATGATATGGCCAAACGTTTGTTGACCTTTGATTATTACACCTATATAAAACGGTTGGATATTCCATTCCAAAACCATGGGCATTGAATGGAGTTGTCCATCATTTGTGGCTATGAAGGCTTTCTTCAAGATTTTTGGAGTGTCTGTGGCCATTTGTGTCCATTCAGAGAATTTACGGGCCTGATTTTGTATATGTTAACCACCTTCCGTCCATGGCCGTTCGTGAACGGCCGGACGGAAGTCTGCTCAGAGCGGGTGGGCGTCTTAAGACGTCCACATTTGGAGGGGGTGTCCACATACTTAAAGCCCTATAATGTAAGCCTACTCAAGACATATTTCGATGTATTTTCTCAGCAGCAAACAGTTCCTGTACATTATTTTAAAATACTAGTTCAATTACAGCCATGAATGAAGAGTAAAGAAAAATAAAAAGCTTAAAGAAAATGCATTGGTGGATCATTCTCTTTGCACAAACTAATTCTAATATGCAGGGTATTTATATTTGTAATTATTTTGGAAAACTGAAAAACTACTGTACATTGTCAACACAGAAGATTAACATGTAAAACAAATCACAGACTAAATGACTACAACTAACAGGGTATAAGTATAATATTATAATAGAAACAAGTCCTTACCTTTCCAGCTCTGCGTGCAATCACTGTATGAAAATGTCCATCTGAGACTTTCTTCATTGTGGTTAGCTTGTATGTTCCACTTCCCAAGTTATACGAAAACCTCATCCTCTCTTCTACAATCTCCAAAGCAAGAAATTCTGCTGTTTCGCCCGTCTGGTTATCATAACTGTACAGCAGTAATGCATTGGGTTTAATGGTAGAAAACTTTATATAAATATAATTATTGTTGGGGTCCAGACTGGGAAACTCCATGTAGGAAAGCTCCTCAAATCCATAACTATTTAATTCACAATGTTTTCCAAAGACACCTACACAACAATGGAGAATATAAAGAAAAGAGTGGAATTAAAATGCATGTCCATCTTTGCACAACTTCTGTTTACTGCCTTGAGCAAGCTACTTCCTATATTAACTTTTACCACTTAAGTGCTATGGATTTATTTTGAGGTGTCTTTAGTAATTTAACAATGCCACTCTAAGTAGGCTTTATTTTAATGACCATGCTGCTTTCTCACAGCTTTTTATCCATTATACTAAAATGTGTGTCAGTAAAATATACCTATATTTCTCAGAATACGACATGACACATAATAAAGGGCAACTAAAACCATTACAAAGGGCTTTATTTGTAAAAATTGTATGTAAGGGCAGAACAAAGCATTGCTCTTGGTGCTATTCACACACTTTTCCAAAATACAACAGTTGGAATTAATTTGCCAGTTAAAGATATTGTCTACTATTCTTCCTACTCCAGACAGCTTATATATTTCAGTGCAGTGAAATACTAATAGAAATTCCTTTAAGGGTGCAGGTAATTAGGACAGTACCCATGCAAATCCTGGAGTAACTAATTTTACTTAAATATGATTATAGGCTGACAGACAGAAACATTTAAACACAAATTTACTAAGTAATATTTATACACTATAAAATCAAATATGGTCTTATAAACTTTGATGTTTCAGCTCACGGAACATCTAGACTGGCTCCTAGTGCACACAGAGTAGAGCTTATTTGTACATACAATTAAATTATAGTCTAACCCTAGTTGTATTTTTTAGCTGTGCATAAGGTGGGCAAAATAACTATTTGAAAAAATGTCAGACTTTAACAGTACCAGAACAACTGTAGTAATATTAAAACACCATAAATATTTTAATTTAAAAAAAAAGCAACATTAAACTTTAAAGCATTTTGGCACCTCACATCAGGTAACTGATCCTAGAAGGGTCTCCAGGGTCAATAGTAGATTGCCTCAATCTACAACTGACCAGCTATAAGAAAATCCCACATACTTTGTAGTAAAATTAGTAATGAAGTAAAGGATGCAGATGATTCAGTGGAGCAAGGATCACTCTACACATTTTACAGGTAATCTATAGCATGCTTCATCAGGAGACCCTCAGAGGTATTGAAACAGTATAAGTATCATTTGTAGTGGGATTTGGGTGTGGGATTTATACATTAGCTTGTCAGTAATAGAATGAGGCAACCAGGCCCAGGACCAGAACCAGGTCCTTCTACGATAAATTGACTAATGTGAGGTGCCAAAATGCTACGAATTTCAATGTATTACTTAATATTCAAATACATATGGTGGTTTAATACTACAACAGTTTTGGTAGCATTAAGGTGCGGCATTTCATTGCTGGTCTAACATTAGTATATCTTTGGGTGAGGCATCTTGACCCACCCATAATTTGATTATCTAATAACTTAAGTTGGGTAAGGGTAACAATTTATGTATGTCAACAAATCAATACTATTCCCTCTCTAAAGCTGGCCATACACCTATAGATTATCTGAAGATTTTCTATGGTCAGATGGAAAAAGTGCAACAAATTCCTCCATCTACGCTACACTTGTGTGGATGGAGCAATCTCCCACTGGGCCAAGCTTCCGTATCTTGCTCTCAAAATACCTGAACAATGCCTGCATCCAATCAGATTGTTCAGGTATTTTGACAGCCCGCAGGGCCGACTAGTAAGATACTGAAGCTTTGCCCAGTGGGAGATTCCTCCATCCACACAGTTTAGCATAGATGGAGGAATCTGTTGCACTTTTTCCATCTGACCTTAGAAAATCTGCAGATAATCTATAGGTGTATGGCCAGCTTAACTCTAGGTAAGCCCTAGCTGTACTGTACAACTTGCATGGACCATGGCCTCCATGCTTAGCCAGCTAAGTCCTCAACCCCATATAAAACTATTGAACAAAATACTGAAAACACTGAATGCCATTATCAAATAATTATGTCTGAATTTCTTCTAACTGCAGCACTTTTATCCAGAGCTGGCAATGCTTTGTCATATGTTTTTGCTGGACAACACCAATCACTATTTTTTGCAATAACTTTACAAGACACAAATTATGTCTAATTTGTTGATTTAGCTATATTTAAAGCACCATTCCTAGAATGTAGTATTTTAATATCTTAACATTTCTACCAGGATCAGCTAAAGTGAATCACCATAACAGCAATTTGGAGCCAGGTAGAGAATAGAAAATTAGTACAAGAGATTGTCTCACTACACAGGTATTTGTTAATGTTTTTCTTCCCTTGCAAATGTAGTCAAATGTAGCTTCCTGCACTTCATTAATCATATTCTGTCTCTCATTCCTTCTGGTTTTTTAAGCTTGCGCTCACGTGGAAAGCAATGCAGCTATTTGATAAAGATGAATTTGCTTCATTTTTCATGTGAACTTGTTGTGGCTGATCTCTTCTTTAGTGTGTTATCAAAGAGACAAAAAGTATGATTCAATGATATATATATATAAAAAAAGTTTGGGGGAATTTGGCTTACCATTTTATACAGCCTCAATAAACCTTAAATGTTCTTATAAATGTAAGTGAAGAGTATGAAATAATCTAGTTAAAATTCAAAGTAAGGTCATCTGGATATGTAGAGGTCTGGCTTATCTTTAACGAGAATGTACATTTCTTTATTTCTTTGTAAATGATGATGGCAACAGACATCTGACATCATGCACTCGTTTTATCACCTTTTCAGTTTGGACATACTTGTAGTGTTGACTATTTTTAGAGCAAATTTCCAGTTCTTTTGCAGTTGCAATGTATGGAAAATGTGAGCTTACCACCAAAAACAGCTGATTTTTAGGTATGAATGCAAAACAAATACTCACTTTACTGGGATGAAATGTCCCAATTAAACAGATAAGATGATAATTATTTTAATTGATCCATTTAAACAAATATTTAGAATTCAGTTAAACTAATAGGACCAGATATCACCTGGATTTCCCTTGGCACTAGCATTGATAATTGTTAAAAGAGAACTATGGGGGAAGTGTTTTTCCCCATATTTCTCCTAAGGGTCACTGGAAGACATAAACTAACGCCATCCCGTGATCCAAAGCTCAGTATATCGTGAGCTACAGCTCGTGGTATACTGAGACCGCCGCAGTCGGGACAGATCCCGACATTACTGTCGAGATCCACCCAGCTGCGTGATTGACAGCTGGCTCTGCCTATCTAGAGGCAGAGCCAGCTGTATCGACCCCCTCCCCCATCTGTTCCGCCAGTCAGCGCTGGAGGATCGGAGCGGGGGGAGGGGAATACCTGCAGGGAGCCGAGAGTGACAGTCACACCTCTCTGCAGGGACATGATCGAGAAGTGAGCGAGCGCCGGTATGTGTTTGCTCACTTCCCGATCTATTGAGCCGACGTGTGACAGTTTCATTATCACACATTGGCTCGAACTATGAGGTTGAGTGAAAATCACTCAACTCATAGTTCTCCTTTAAACAAAGCTGCTAATTTTCAGGGCCATAATGAATACATACTTTTGCTCCAGGTAACTATTTATTAATTGGAGAACAATGCCATCAGTACAATAAACAAACTATTACAGATTTTTCAAATATTGAATACAAGATAAATATATGCATAATGCTTGAGTCACATTTATATTTCTTCTAAAGTATAATGTAAAAAGTCACAGCAACAACATAAAAACACTGAACCATAATAATGTATAATTCAGTTCAGTTTTGCACATGACAATGGTCTCAGCACAGATATTAGACCATCAGTTATGAGCTGGTAAGGAGGAGAGCTAGACTGAGAAGTATTCCATAGAGGTAAAATCTGTGTCTTTGCCTTGTTGAAAGCAAAAGCAATCCAAGGTTTATCCATCATCTCAGAAAACAAATAGTTATATATCTTTTGACTTCAGCACTGCTTGTTCTTTCTTTATAAAGAAAACATCTCACAAACCTGGGCACTTGAAACAAACATATGATAAATAAATATTTTAAAGGTTAAAATATCCCTTATCAAAACTGCATGTCAAATAATCAGTAGCTCTAGAGACAGATGAACTTACAGGAAAAAGGCCAGGCTTTTGGCCAGTGAGGATGCCCATCACATTAAAGGACCAAGAGTGAGGCTACAGAAGTGAAGTGTATGGGCCCGCATTACACAGGTTAAGCTTTTGGCCAGTGAGGAGGCCCATCACACTAAAGGACCGAGAGTAGGGCTACAGTAGTGAAGTGGATGGGGCCGCATTATACAGGCCAGGCTTTTGGCCAGTGAGAATGCCCATCACATTAAAGAACCAAGAGTTAGGCTACAGAAGTGAAGTGGATGGGGCCGCATTACACAGAAAAAGTTGATACCGTATTCTATTTCAGCAGATAATATATCTGTATCTACTGATCATTTTCAAATGTTTTTATCAAAAGGAATGTTGACCTATGCATTCATGCTTAATCATCAGTGTGTTTAGTCTGAATTGCCCAGCCATGTTTACTTTAAGCTTACGGTTCCTCTGTCTAGATACAGACACTGAAATTCTACATTTATTGTCATCGCTAAGAAAAAAAATTAATAAATAGGACCTTGGAAAATGAGCAAGTAACAACTGGCCAAGGTGTTTGCAGTTTCAATCTTGGACCAAAGCAAGACATATCAAGGCAAATATTTCACCAAGTATGAGCTAAGGTTTGTTCTAAAAGCAGTTCCCAAACATGTGTATTGGCTAAAGTTCTGAACCTAATTTAAATGTGGATTGAAATTTCTCCTATTGCAATAACAGAAAGCTAACCGGATACATTTTGGTAGATTTCCATTGCTGCTTGTTATTGACCAATAACTAAATAATTACTGCAAGAGATGTGTACTTTTTTTTCTGCATCAGCTTAGAAAAACTGCATATTGTGTGGCCTATTTATGGATATGGCATTGTACAAAGACGGAAGAAAATCTATGTTTTCATGATTGCTTTAAAGCTATGTTTTTAGCTTTCTATTTTAACATTTGTCCTCCTCATGTCCCAAAAGATGACTTATTTAGGGCATGTCCTTTGTTCCTCCAAGGCTCAACAACAATGTCAAGATAACTAATTGACTGCCCTTCCCTTAATTCTTTCAAAGCTGTGATGACCACTCTGATAAATAGGGTTATATGCACACAGAAAGGCTGGAAGCACACACCAACAGTTATGAGGTAACTGCTTTATAAGAATACATATCTCTGGCTTTCAGGGGAATGGAAAGAAGTGATTTACCAGACTGTGTCTTCCAAGATGTATGAAGACTTAGCTCTAATTATTTAAAGACATCTCTCTTTAACTTTCTCAGCTGTTTTCTTTCCAAAAGTCTATCCTATTGGCACTTTACAACTATTCTTGTTCCAAGTCTGCATTATTCAAAATTAAAGATGAGCTGTAGTAAAGGTGATAGAGGAACTATGTGACTTCATAGGTTTTTGTTCTTGTAAAGTGAAGTGTATTTGGATCAGATTTTAATTGAATATCTATACTACAGTGTTGTATTTGTAGGTCTGATCATGACCAGTGTTTTATTTTACAGTTTATATATTTTAATCTATTTTAAATATACCAGGTTTCATTTATATATTGTGCATGAAACTAAGTGAAGTGAACAAGACAGTACATTAAATTTATGTAGTCAATTTTGTATTGTTTCTGGAGCAGACAAATCTAGAGCAGTTGCCCATGACAACAAATCAGCATCTCTCTTCAGTTTGCTCAGATAAGATTTGAAAATGAGACAGAGAAGCTGATTGGTTGCAGTGCAAATTTGTTCCAGCTTTTATCTGCTCCAGTTTTGATGAATTCCCCTCAGTATGTTTTTAACACATACTTCGGATATTTGTGGTGTAAATTTTTTTTTCTGGAGTGACAGAACCTTTGCACCATATAGTCTGGTTTTTTTTCTGGCTCAACTACACAGTAGCATAAAGTGACAACTTCTTAGATCACCTTATTGTTATGAAATGAATGTTTATGAAGTCAATCACATGGCCATACAATTTTTCTTTTAAGTGATATTATATACCAAAAACCTAGCGAGGGAAGTGTACTATAAAGATGTTACTAGACTAATTTTGCCTCATTCCCCGGAGTATGCACATTGCAAATATGGATAGTAAGTTGTCTCCAGGCATCTCAAAACTCTCTCATGCTGGGTTGGACAACAAATTTTATGTAAACATCAACTACTTTCTCAGTTACTATGCTAATATCTAATCAGACAGTTGTCCAAAAAGTCAACTTTATTAATATTAAACAACAATTTGCACCCATGTATGGGTACCCAAAGACAGAATTTTTTTTACTAGTCTAGTTTAAATAGTAGCATAGATGTGTGCACAAGGTGTGGCGGGTGTGCCTGGGCACACTCTAATCACCCCGAGCGCAACACCGAAACTGCAACAGTGGGCACCGTGATTTGTCACTGAGCTGTTAGAGAGATCACAAAGATTTCTCTGTGACTAGTTCAGCGATACAGAGAGCAGCAGCACTTGCCACTTACATTCCTCACATAACAGACATATTCCTTGGTGCTTGGGAAGCTTCGAGTGAGCATTGCTGCGGTTTCCCAGGCTTCCCATCCAATCAGTAACCCGGGGCGGGTGTCAAATGACCACCAGCCAGGCTCCCTGCTTCATTACTGCACCCCTGCTGGAAGAGGAAAGGGACAGTAGACCAGATGAGAATCTGGGAGGCCTCAGGTCTGTGTATATAATGTTAAGGCTTTATTAAAACGTGTAATACGTCTTTCAGCCAAGCTATTTCCACTTTTCAAAGCTATGCACTTTAGTTTAGTTGAAACTGAAAAACTATGATTCACTCAAAGGAATAACCAAAAGTATATCTACTTACCAAAAGGACAATGACAATAATATCCATCTACTCCACTTTGGCAGGACCCCCCATTAAAGCAAGGGTTGCATTCACAATAATTTATAGCAGATTCACACAGTTTACCTAGCAATAAAAACATTAGATATTGAGATTATAAATTCATAAAGAGTTCATTCTAGAACATTTCAAGAGGGCACATTCAGAACTGTAACAAATGCTGGAATAAAGAAGTAACATTTCAGTTGGGGAGTTCAAGTTATTCCTTTACAGCCCCTGTAAGTAGTTATGTTATTTCATAAGATACATTATTTCAATAAACACCAGCTCAACTCAAATATTAAACAGTCTGTTGCCATTTTCTGTTGTTAAACATCTACTGTAATGTATTATTATATTTCTTAGGGCCCATTTACATCTTTGCATTGCTGCATTATTTTGTCATTAATTTTGAATGTCACCCCAGGGCACTAAAGCAACACGCATGCATAGCTGCACACTGCTACACACTGCAACAAAACACAAAACACATGACGTCCTATTTTTGGGATGTTTTGGCACATTGGCAGCCCAATATTTTTAATATGGACTGCCTCAACACAATGCACATGCATTGATGCAAACATTTAAATGGATCTCATCATCTCACTACCTGGACTAAAAGCAACTGTGCAGGTTGTACTATTGGATTTATTACTTAAGTAGTAGAGAATGTTCACTTTTTTTATGAAGTGACTGCAACAGTCACCAAACATTCATTGCAGGTGGATTAATTACTTTAATTTAAAACGCATGTACCAAGAAGATTCACTTGCAGTGAATGTTTAGATAATGTTATTTTAGCTTCTTTAAAAATAAGCCCTTTAGTAAAGTGAATGTTCACTTAGATTAGTGAAAAATATGAAGCTGTATACACTTTAATCATACAAAAAATATTACCAAGAAGTGCGAAGGGTTCCCAGTGTGACCACCGACGCAGGTTGTGCTTTATCTGCAAATGCAATCACAAAGCATCAACAAAAGAGCTTCTTTGGGGCGTTTGTTCCGCGCGTTTCCATTGGTATTCCCGAGTGTGGCTCGGGGTTAACAAAGCGGTAACCCTGAGCCACACTCGGGAATACAGCGTAGGACTTACCTTCTCCGCAATCCACGTTGTGACCTCTGGCGGCTGCCGACCTCCGGGTTCCGTCCCTTGCGAGCGGCCGCATCGCAGGGGGGCGGAGCCGGCGGGAAGTTTGAAAGTGAAAAAAAATAAATATTTTTTTTTTAAATAGAGCAAGTAAGGGGGGAAAAATCATACCGCCAGTGAAACGCACATTTCACTGAATGGAAAAACGTGCGAAAAAATATGAGCAGAAAAATGAGCAGAAAAAATGTGCCTATGCTACGCCCAGGTGTGAACCCAGCCCTGGAGTTCCTGGCTTTACTCTCATCGCAGCACTGATTACGTTACTTAGCTTTATTATTGTGGAGATTTTATTCAGGTGGATGGAGTCTGAATCTCAGACATCCACCCAAAACCTTTCATATGTACAGTAAGTACCCTATAAGCTTGAGTTGGATTTTAGTGAGCTATTTCATTTATATGATTTTTTAAAACATTAATACTAACACAAGCATTCATATCTATAAAAATATATTCCAAAACAAAGAAAAGGGAAACTTTTTTTAACATTTAACCCTTCACCAAAAGAATGTGATCACTAGATATGTTCCTGCAAAAAAAGCCAAATCATAAGTGTGGATTTCCATCCTAAGTCCACTTTATAAGATAATGACAATTCCACATGTTGAAAAATTTGCAGGCAATCAAACTGAATCATGAAGTGGACAGGGAATGTTTGAAGGAGTATGGTTCCTATCTGTCAAATACTTCCATCCACAGAGATTTAAGTATCTAAATATGGTAAAACATCTAAAGCAAGGATTCATGTTGATTAAGGAATATTTCAGCTACACAGACTAATGCACAAGCGTGCACAGATAATGAAGAGCTATATATTAATATTCATTGTGCTTTCTGGTCTATATAAATACCAGGACAGTTTGACCTCTGGCTCACTCGCAGCCGACTGGGACTGTCTGACTCACTTAGTCGAGATGGTTTTCAATTACATGCATTATAAACACAGACTATATACAGTAATTGCACTATAAACAAGATGTTTAAGCTATATGCAATAGTGTAACTATAGCATAAGCTGCCCATAACAGCTAAATTACACTGCACTATAAAAGACCTAGCTGCTAAATGATAACTTGGAGTTTAAAAAGTCTACAGTCTGGCTTCAGTTCAAAATACCCTGACGGCAATTAGATTTTGCCATCTACTGGTGAGAATGTGAATACATTCTGAGTTGCACAGATAACAAAGTGCAGATGAGTTATGCATTGCATTTTGGATGATAATGTATGGAATTGGGAGAAACATTACAGGTTAAACTTGATCAAAAAGACTGCAAGACCATTCCATGTCTATAGTACCTGCACACAGCTCTTCTTCTCTCTCAGTAAGCATAAATATGTATGCTAGGCCAAGCCAGTTTTATCCAAGGAGGCTGGATCATTCCTATATATAAAATCACCCTCTGGTTTATTCCTTAATGGCACCAGAAGGCTTACAATGCATTTTATAATATTGCTACAAGACACTGACAATTTTGTAGGAATCTTGTGACAGTCTAATCATCTATGTAGGATGGAAATCTGCATCAGGAAACAGTTCTTGTCAATGCAAGGATTCCTTAAAGGAGAACTATGGGGTCAGTGTTTTTCCCCATAGTTCTCCTTAGGGTAACGGGAGGACACAAACTAGCGTCCTCCCATTACCCTAAGCTCAGTATACCGCAAGCTACAGCGGTACCCGGTATGTGTTCGCTCACCTCCCGAACTACTGAGCCAACCTGTGACAGTCTCATTGTCACAGGTCGGCTAGAACTATGAGGTGAGTGGAAATCACTCATCTCATAGTTCTCCTTTAAGTAATTAGGAGATTACCTGCCTTTCCCTATTTTCCCGCTAGATAAAGATGGGAATGCCCAAAGTATCTAATTTCTCATTTCCAGACTGGCAGCTCTCCAAAAATTGTATTTGTTTATGGCTAGATTAGATCAATAAACAGTAGGTAGATATGGGATGCATTTATTCTTGCCTCCACTGCCCCTTTAACCCTTTTGGAGTACTAAAAGAGTGGAAGCAAGATCTATGTGAGGATAAGAGTGACAGATCCATCTTTTCTATAATAATTTTAACGGAGTATACAGCATTTCTATTAAACATACAAGAAATTTAGAAAATATCTTACCTGTGGAACCAGTTTTGCAGACACAGTTAAAGCCTCCTGGAAAGTTCTGGCAAATGCCACTATTTTTGCATGGACTAGAAAGGCACTCATTGATATCTCTCTCACAAGCTATTCCGGCAAAGCCATCTGGACATCTGCAGGTAAATCCTCCAACTAGGTTGTGGCAAGTCCCACCATTATGACATGGGAGAGGCAGACACTCATCAATGTCAGTTTCACATAGGTTTCCCTCATACCCAGGCATGCATTTGCATATGAAGGTTTGTAAAGGCTCATTGGCTACTAAACTTACAGGAATACTTTCGAGCACTTGTATTGTTGGACTCACTGCAAGTCTTCTCATGCAGCTGCCTCCATTGTGACAAGGATTGTGTGCACAAGAATCATGATCTACTGATTCGATCCATACACCACTTTGTCGCAATAACACTTCTTTTATGCTCTCAAAAAAAGTACCTACTCCACTTGGGTTAACATAATGATTGTTACTTCTTTTCACAGCTGTCATGACATATGTTTTGTTATTTTTTTCAAATACTCCATAGATTTGTACTGCAGTTCCTAGCCCAGTAAGCTGAGAGCTAGCTATGCGCAAGAAGTGCAAATAATTATTGGTTAAAAAGTCTTTAACAGTTGGAATGTTTATACGTAGCAGAATACTGTTGTCAATTGTGGCATTACTAAATCCAGTAAAGAAAATTCGGACATTGTTTGTGACTGCACTGTGTAAGCCATCACTGCTGTGAACTAAAAGGTCAAATGTTCCATCAGTAGATCTTGACTGTGAGTGGAGGTCACAACTGTCTGCAGGGATATTAAAGAGACTTGTAATGCCTGATGTTAGTGCACACTGGAAACTATCTAGAACATCTGGGTCTTGAGGTTTGACGCTACCTAAACTGCCACCAGGAAAGAGGTTTCCATAATAATGAACAAATATCTCAACCGTCCTTGATTCAGATGGGTTGTCATTCTGATCAATTACTTTAACATGCACGGTACCTGTGGAAGACATTTGTGGAAAACCAGAATCTCTTGTGACAATAGATAGGAAAAACTCATTGATTTGTTCCCTGTCAATTTCTCTGGTTGTAGTAAGGACTCCCCCAGGGCTAAGACTGAAATAACTAGTTGCTGGGCCAGTACTCAGTAGATAATAATTAAATGGACCTTGATTTGGAGGAAGGTCCAAGTCTGTGGACTGTAGTGTCATAACATGAGTTCCCGATCTATGGTTTTCTTTAACTTCTCCTTGAGTGTTGATTAAAGTTGGTCCATTGTCATTAATGTCTTCCAAAGATACTAATAAAGTTGCACTTCCTGTTGCAGAGGGTGTTCCAGAATCAATGGCTAGCACAGTAAGATTATAGATAGGTGTGATTTCCCGATCTAGTTCAGTAGTAACTGTAACCTGGCCAGTTTGAGGGTTAATTGAAAATGAACCCTTGTCATTCCCAGAGCCAATAAAGTAGGAAAACCTGTTCCAGCTAGGAACTGAATCAGAGTCATAGGCACTTACAAATGTGACATGTGTTCCTGGAGGTACACCTTCGCTAATTTGTACATTATACAATTTCAAGCTGAAGACAGGGGGATCATTAGCATCAAGCACAGTGATATTCACATTGACTTCATCAATATCAGCTCCACGAATGCTGCCAATATTTTTAGCCAGGACTTTTAATGAAATCCGTTCCTCTTTCTCTCTGTCCAGAAGGCCAGATACATACAATTTTCCTGTCTTATTTTCTATCCGGAATCCCTTTTTCCTGCTACTGCCAAAGATTAAGTAATGAACTTCTCCATCAATGCCTAGATCGCGGTCACTAGCAAACACTTCCCCAACTACAGTTCCTTGAGGGGCAGCTTCAGAAACCTCAAAATAATACATTTTTGAAACAAATCGAGGTACATATTCATTTGTGCCTTCTAGTTGAACACTCACTGTCACAAAACTGCAGCGCTCTTCATCAGGAACATTGAAAGCTTTAATGGTCAAGTGGTAACTCTGTTTTGTTTCATAATCAAGAAATCCTTGAGTGGTTATCACACCAGTGTTTGGATCAATCACAAAAAGGTCACTGTCTGATGACTGAATTGAATATGCTATTACTGCATTAGGGGCAGAGTCTGCATCAGTTGCATTCAAACGCATAACCATAGTTCCACTAGGTGCATTTTCTGTGACACTGGGCAAGTATTCATCTGCTTGAAAAACAGGAGGATTGTCATTCACATCTTTAACATGCACTGTTACAACACAGTAACCTGCTTTAGCGACCCATCCTCCATCAACAGCACTTATGGTTAAGTCATGTTTTTGGCATACTTCATAGTCCAGGTTTCTGGACAAAGATAATGCACCTGTGGACGTGTTTATAGCAAAGAGACCAAATTCATTTCCTGCTGTTATGTTATATGTGATCACTCCATTCATAGATGTATCCCTGTCCCTTGCTGACACAGCCCTGATAACTGCTCCAACTGTAAAACTTTCCAGGACAGTAATGCTTATGTGGCTTTGTGAGAATTCTGGTGTATGATAGTTTTCCTCAGTCACAGTAATGTTAACTATTACTTGGGAGGAAAGTGGAGGACTGCCTTTGTCCTTTGCTGTAACTTTAATCAAAAAGTTTTTATTTAAGTCCATCATTAAAGAGGCTGCCACACTAATCCAGCCAGATTCTTTATTGATATGAAACTTTCCACCAAGGTTTTCAGCTGAATATTCCACTTGAGAATTGAGTCCAAAATCTATTTCATCAGTGGCTGTAACCTTAATTAATTTTGTACCGATTTTTGCATTTTTGGCAACAGGACTAAAGTATTTACTCTGAAAAAATCTAGGAGGATTGTCATTGCTGTCAACAATGTTTATTGATATAGTTGTTTCACTCATAAGAGGAGGGCTACCTCGATCAGAAGCACTGACTATAAAACTGTGCCTGTTGATATTAATGTTACCAGAGGTGCTGGGGTTCTGATACTTTAGGTGTTGCTTATTGAAAATGTCTCCAGTAGTTGCATTAATCCGGAAAAACTCAGACTGAGATTTAATAAAAAAATATACTTGACCGTTAAGACCTTCATCTGGGTCAGATGCCAAAACCTGGGTAATCTTGGTTCCAGGCTCAGTGGTTTCCGGAAAGTTTAAGTAATATGATGGCTTACTAAATCGTGGAGCATTGTCATTGACATCGGTCACAAATATGGTCACATCTGTGCTTACAGTCCATCCTGAATCATGAGCAGAAACTCTAACAATATAGCGATCGTTATCTTCCCTGTTTATTGGTCTGCTTACTGTAATCACACCGGTACTAGGGTTAATATGGAAAGGCAGACTAGTATCTGCGATTGTATATCTGCTGACTGCATTTGCACCAGAGTCTTCATCTGAGGTTGTAACCTGGGTAACCACATAGCCCAAAGCTGCATTCTCTGGAACAGAAGCGCTAAAGATCTGAGAAAATCGTGGAGCATTATCATTGTCATCTAAAACGTTGATGACAACTTTCACTACTGAGCTCTGCGGAGGATTCCCTTTGTCAGATGCTCTGATGGTTAAAATATGTTGGGAAACTTTTTCACGATCCAACATCCTTGTGCTTCTAATCTCCCCACTGACTCTATTTATACTAAATAAATTATCTCTGTTCCCATCAACTATAACATAGTCCACTTGGCCATTTGATCCACTGTCCTCATCCTTTGCAGTAACTGTAAGTATTTTGCGTGGAGAAAGGTTCTCTATAATTTCTGCTACAAATGGGTCTTGTTTGAATTGTGGCATATTGTCGTTGATATCTAAAACATTTATTTCTATCTTTTGGTAGGAGGAGAATGGAGGAAAACCCATGTCTCTGGCTTCAATCCACAGAACGTATTTTGATATAGTTTCATAATCTAATGGGTTCTTGATGTAAAGCTGCCCATTTAGTTCATCAATATGAAATGTATTGCCAAAATTACCACTGGAGATATAAAAAGATAATGTTCCATCCCTTGTTGATGATCCAAAAATGGTGGTTACCAATGTTCCTACTTCTTGATTCTCAGGAAATGCAAAGACCTTTTGATCTGCTCTTATTTGTGGGAAGTCAGCTTTGTTAGCAAACCTTACGGTCACTGTGGTAGAATCTGACTTTGAATTAACTCCACTGTCTTTAACTTGAACAGAAAATGTGATCTCGGAAGCCCCCTCGAGTGGCTCTGCTGTTCTTATAGCACCACGCAGAGGGTCTATGTGAAATTTGTCTGCATGTCGACCTTTCAAAGAAAAGTGAAGCTCTGAATTGGATCCAATATCTTCATCAGTAACTGTCACAGCAAACACAAATGAGTCTAAAAAGGAAATAAATAAATAAAATTAATAAAATTATACAGAAGTAAGAGCATACATACACAAAAAGCCCATCGATAGCCAATTTATTTTTGTAGTTTTGGCTAGAGAAGGGAGGTTTAAAACCCCTGTTAATGAATTATTTTCTTTCTCTGTGTCCTACTGAGAGTATTTATCTTCACATCCTGTTCTAGAAATACAACAGGAAGTGAGAGGAATGCCCCTCTCAGATACTTATCACAAGAATGTTTATTCCCTTTAAGATTTACCTTTTACATCTTAATCTGGTTACAATGGTAAAATTCTGGATTTCCCACCAGGATACCAGAGAAGGTGAATCGACCTAGCAGAGAAGAGTGGTACATGCACAAAAACCACTAGTTTGTCCCAGAATAAGCTTTAGTAGTCAAAGCAATCAACAAAATGTTCCAAAGGTGCCCCCTCATCAGGGCTGTCTTATATTTGGATTTACTCTCTAAATAAATATCATATAATTTACTCATATGCCTTCTTAGATTTGTATATGTCATACTTGTTATTCTTTTAACATCATACCAATTGTTAGACAACTCTTTTTAGCCTTGATGAAGGGGGACCATTATAACCCACCCCCAAAAAAACAGATTTTCTTGATTGCTACAACTAATAATATCTGTTCTGGTGACAAACTAGTGGATTGGCGCTTTGAGCATTACTCCATTTTACAAGTTTCTACTAGAACCTCTATACAAGCTCCTATATGACTAAAGCGCTGTCAGTAAACCCACGTGTAATCTTTTTACCCAAGGGTCCGGACCTCCCACCCCTTTACCACAATACAATCAAAAAAATCTGACAGGGCTTCCAATCCTTCCCTATTCCATCCAAAACTAAGAAAAAAGTTTTGGCTACGAATATACTCTAAACTAAAGTTAATGGTATACGATGACTGCAAGTGGGTATTCCAAAATACTGCTACTAAAAATAGCATATAATTATGATATTTAAATGTCCGCAAATCTAAAATGAGATTACATACATGAATACATTACATATATGAATCAAACAATAACATATATTTACCTGCAGATGCTGGTGATGGAATATGGGTGACGTATGGGTGATGTAAAAATCTTGGCGGGTTGTCATTTACATCAAGAATGCTAACTGTCACGCTTGTTGAACTTGATAAGCTTGGTGATCCTCCATCAGTAGCCATAATGAGCAGCGTATAGTTGTCCTTCATCTCCCTATCTAACAACGAACTGCTTATTATCTGTCCGGTAGAGGGGTTAATTGTGAACTGAGAATTCCCACCAACCAGGCTGTATCTACAAAAAAAAAACAAAAAAACAGAAAAACCTATAGTTAAAATTAACTTGCAAACAATCTTTTGTTATACTGTAAAAATGTTGTTTTAGTCCAGCTATGATTGTATTACAGCACTTGCTACAAAGAAGAAGAATCCCCGAGACAGATCATTAAATTGAGAAAATCTGGGCAAGCTCATTAAACTGTAGATATTCCGTTAATGAATACTTGTCCAAGATGCAGATTTAATGTTCTATTAACGACGCTTCTGCCTCAGACAAACCACTATGATTATTTTAAACGACTTTAATATTACAACCATCACTGCTAAAGCCTAGTGCTTAATAATCTACATCCAAAATAAATAAACTCCTTAAGATAAATTAAATACTAAATATAGGTTTGCAATATACTAGTTTATGGTCAAAAGAACTATTATTTTAATTATTGTTGTGGGAAATGAACCATTGGATGTACTGGAAGACAATTAAATTACTTTGGAATCTTTAGAGAACTTAAATGACCTACTAGGAAAAGAACATATTGGTACCTACAACTGTCATCACAGAATATACATCTGTGTGCTCCTATAGATATTTTATTTGTGTCTCTCTCTAATATAAAAGACAATGTATAGTCCAGGAATGTAAAGCACAAAAAATAGACCTTCCTCCCTAGCCGCTTTAACTAATCATGCCCTCTTCCCCCATCCAGATGTTGCTTACCTCTGCAGGACAGTGGCAACCTTTTCCATTGTATACAACCCCTGGACTTTAATCTTCTCCAGCACTACTGGCACGCTCTGTCAAGGGGAGGTCAATAAGCACCAAGGAGGGTGAATTGTTCTAGGTCAGATTAGGTTAGGGGGCTGGGGAGAGGGACTAGAGCTTTTTTTTATTAAAGTGAAGTTGTCATGTATCTGTTTTTTAATGCTAGTATAACTGCATAAGGCTTTAATTAAATGTACTTTTCATAATTCCCTGTACAGTAATAATCATTAAAACATTGTGGGTGCCAGCAATGTCCACCAGTGTGGTCATGTTCATCCAAAGTACAAAGAGCATGCTTGCTCTGGAGACACACGAACCCCAACCCATCCTTACCTGACATCTAGAGAAACCATATCTGAAAAGCTGCTTATATTACAGTCACCCTTCTACATCCCTATGCAGTAAGTGAATCACCAGAGTTGCTGAACAGAATTACAAATATTGGCAGTTAAAACTTTTTGTTTTTTTGTTTTTAGATTTTTGCTGACAGTTTCACTTTAAGACTTTCTACATCTGTGCCCTATATAGCGAACAGTCTACTCTGTTCTTACAAGCTAGAAGACTCCCTATGTAGTAACCCCTGCTAGCACACAAGACTTAATTAATAACTGCTATAGGATTGTTTTGAGTTGTCCATTCACACAGTAGGTAGCACTTGGCTTGTCAGTATGACTTAACATCCTCATTACTCTGTTTGATGAATATAGTAGTAGCAAACACGTCAAATTATGAATTGTCACATGAAGGAGAGTGGTGCTGACAACAGGAGGTTGTTTTCAGTCGAAGGATGAAAAGAATATCTTGTAAAAGAATAAGACTAAAAAATATAATCACATTACTAAGCTTACCGAACAACACCATTCAGGCCAGCATCAGGATCTGAGCAATTAAGCAGTAATATATCTGTTCCAGTAGGTGCATCTTCCGAGATACTTATAAAATGCTGATTTAAGGCAAATGCTGGTTTATTGTCATTTACATCATCTACATTTATGGTAATAGTACCAGTTCCTGTAAGAGCTGGAGACCCTATAACAGACAAAATGTTCAAAAAACAAAGTCACGTGTGTTTGCAATAATGGATGTCAACATGAGTTAACAGTTTTTAATTATTAGAATGCAACAAATAAAACACATTACTGCAATATCTGCCATATTATAATCAAGTAAATTTCATATATGCTATAAACATCTATGTAGCCCCAATACTTGTCTATTCTGAAGCAAGATAAATTAATTAATACAGTGGTCCTCAAACTTTATAAACAAAAGGTTAGGGTCACTGTCCTTTGGACTTTAGGACAGGGGGCAGATTGTGGCTAATGGGAGTAGACAATGTCCTGCGATTGGGAGTCACTGGGAGTGCACTGGGATTGAAAAAAAAAACAGCACCTGTGGTTAGTGAAAAGATAAATAATGCTTCATCATTGGTGTTAGTGAAAGAAATAGTGTCCCAGTGTTGGCATCAGTGAGATGAAAAGGAATAGTGGGCCATCATTGGTATCAGTTGGAGTAGTTATGCCCCATTGTTGGAATATGTGGGAAGAACAGTGCCCCATCAACAGTGAGAGGAATAGTGCCCCATCATTGGTGTTACTGGAAGAAATGATGCCCTATTATTGACATTAATGGGAGGCAGAGTTCCCTATTATTGATATCAGTGAGAGGAATAGTATCCCGTCATTGGTGACAGTGAGAGAAATATTGCCCCATTGTTGGTGTATGTAGAAGGAATAATTCCCCATCATTGGTACCAGTGAGAGGAATAGTCACCCATTGTCGGTATTAGTGGGAAGAATAATGAATGGTGTCAGTAAGAGTATAGTTTCCCATCTCTGGTCTCAGTGGAAGGAATTATGCCCCATCGCTGGTTTCATTGGGAGGAATAGTGCCCCAAGGGCTGGGTAAATGCAAACAAAGGTCTGCAGTTCAGGACCTTAATCAATACATATCTTTTTGTCAGGAAAAAAAGGGAAATACAGATTTAGATTTTTTTTTAAACCAGTATTTTTCATTTATCAGTAATATGGACAGCTGTCACACAATTAATAAAACCAAAGCCAAAAATAATAATAAAAAGGTTGTCTATTTGGTAATACATTTACATAAAACATTTTTATTAAAAAAAAGAGAAAAAAGTATGCGTGCTTTGAGGTAATGAAATGATTCATATATGTACAATTTATATAACTAGTAGTCTTAATACACACAAACTTAAGGTTATTAAAAAAGGAATAAGGTCTCTAGATTGTTAGCCTGTTCAAGTAGGACTCTTTTGCTAACGTGCAACTGTAGGTACTTGTATGTAGAGTACTTGTCACTAAAAATAGTTTTTTAATCTATATTACCATCAGTAGGTATACTTTAGTCTATACTGAACAAAAATTTTAATAATTACAATAACATCATAGCAACAAGCAACCAATCAGAAACCATATTTTCTTGCTCTGAATGCTCCAAAAGTAAAGAATGAAATGTGATAGTTTCCCAGAAATAAACATAAATCATCACCACTCTTGGAGCTTCCTTATTGAGCCGCCGGACAATAGGAAACTATTGGGCGGAGCTAGCTGTCACTGCTAGCTCTGCACAATCGTTTTCTATTAACTTTTTTTTACTTTTTTCACTCTTTTTCTGTTCTGCTCGGTGCCTCTGAGGGACCGAGCAGAACAGGCGAGCCAAATGTCGCTCGGCGGCATTCGGCTATTCTCTCACTATCCAAATTAGCACACTTCTGAAATATAAAACCTATTAGTGTGACTCACTTTACATCATCTATTTTGTCACATAGCCAAACATGCCTTTCTGGAAATGACACAAAGGGGTTGATTTACTAACCTTTTAAACACACCACGAACGTGTATACACCTCTGTAGTGTGTTCCCTCCCAGCATGATCTATGGGAGGAATCGAAACACCTTTGTAGTGTGTACACACCCAGCAGGTGTGTTGTTCAAAGCCCTGCAATGAATTGCAAGGTAATGTGGTGTAAATTAGCTCTATGTTATGTTGCTTGCGTTGATGAATGCAGGAATGTAAATGCATGAGCTAACCATTTTTGTCTAAACTGTGAAGCAGCATTATATATGCATCATGTGCATGATTTTTCCATATATGGCATTAGTGGAAATATGCTTTTAGAGACTTTTTGGTTGATAAATACGTTTTGCTGTGTGAAAATCACACACACCTGGTGTGTGTGTGTGTTTAGGTTAGTAAATCAACCCCTTTAAAGTGTTCTTGAATTCAGAAAAAAAAAGCTGCTGAGTGTTTATGCTTTTAAAATTAAATATAAACCATCCACTGGCAATGCTGCATTTGTCAACAGCAATAAAGTTTAAGAGGAAACGAAATTGAGATTGCTTCCTGATTTAAAAAATTACGGCATTAGAAGTGAAATGTATAGGCAGCCATTTTGTTCATGTCTGTTTCTGTTGAACGTTATAGCTCATTTTACTATAATTCCAAATCTCTTATTAAATGTGATTATTATTCAAATAGTATTAAAAAGTAAAACAAATGTTAACATGTAGTTACAGTTAAAAGCTGAACTTCAGGCAAACATCTTAAAGTGGAACTTTACACTCCAAAATCAAATTGTACCAATTAGGGATGCACCGATACCGATACTAGTGTCGTATCAATACCGAGTATTTGGGTGAGTACTCGTACTTGCCCAAATGCTGTGATACCTTCTCGGATACCGGAACTTCCAGTCAGAGGAAGATTTTCTCTGACCGGAAGTGCCGTAGGGGAACATAGAGGCAGCTTCCAGTGCTATCAGGAAGCCGGGTGGCAAGTAATGACCCGCCTCCCGGGTTCCTGATTGCCTGGGAAGCTGGCTCCTTGCTGATTGGCTGGGTAGCCAGCTTTCCAGCCAATACGCATGGAGCCACTTTCCCAGCCAATCAGGAAGTTGGGAGGCAGGTAATTACGGTTTCCCGGCCAATCACAATTGAGCCAGACAAACAACATGGAGTCTGCTTCCCAGGCAATCAGAAAGCCGGGTGGCTTGTCATTATCCCCCGCCCGGCTTCCTGATTGCCAGAGAAGCCGGCTCCATTCCATAGAGAGCACCGGTATCGGTACTCGGTATCAGCGAGTACAGAAAGCAAAATATTGGTATTCAATAAAAAAAAACGATATCTGTGCATCCCTGGTACAAATGCATCCCTCTATGTATGATGATTATTAATAACATAGACACATGTCAGGTGTAAAATGTTGTGATTTTGAAATACTTTCACTTGCAGAGCATTCACTTCCTGCTTTGAAAGTGCAAAATGACAGTTTGCCAAAGCAATTCACACTGGGATTGCCTTCTCATCAGCAGAGCATTGCTGGGAAATCTCATCTGTAATCTCACGATTCTTAGGGAAAGGCATTTTGCTCCCCTGAGATGATGTGCATGGTCACATGTTCTAGTCACATGTCTAGTCACATGTGTCAGATTTTCAGGAAGTAATAGGAGAGCTGGTAACCTTCCCTTAGTAAACATGGCCACTGTCAGAGTACTGGGAAGAAAAGAGAAATAAGGTATGCAAAAGGCTACAAAGCCTGCAATTATCTAGAAGTATGTGTTTGTAGATTGTCATTACTAAACATTTGGAAAGGTGTGCTTGTTGTTATTTTAAAGATATGGGTAAAGGTCTGCTTTAATAAATATAAATACATATAAGGGAGTTTTTTTTACCAAATTATTCACATTTCTCTCCATGAAGATTTTCACAGCCCAATAGCACATTACAACCAGGAGGATCACACCACTTAATTTGTTAAAACTAAAGCTGGATACACACAGGGCAAATTTTGGCCGATTCAGCAGAAATCAGAAGAAATTTGACCCGTTGGTGATACTATCCCCTGGACAGAAGTCGAAGGGATAGGGAAGAAACATGTTGGAAAATCGTCGGCCAAATGGTGCTTGCAGCCAAGGAGCCAATACAATGTACACAGCAGGAGATTCCTTCACCCACGCTGTTTAGTAACCATGCGTGACCAGATGAAGGAATGCACTGCAAGAGGCTGGTACTATGTCAAATGTAGACACTTACAGTAACTGCATTAGAAAAATACATTTAATGATCAACTATTTGTGCTTTTTATTCACCTGGAGTTTAGCTTTAAATTCACTTTTATTCTGTCAGTTTGATATCTAATTTTACAGTCTCAGGACACCATCCTTTCTTCTAATTGCACAGCTAAAGGGAGTTTGATATAATAGGTGGTATACCCTGCCCATTCCTGCTTCCTGATGTCATCAGGGGCAAGGCCACCCAGTAATGCAGATTGGGTGATAAAGTGGTTTCAGGCCAAAGACCAGCTGCAGAGTGCAGGGCTTGTGTTGTTTAAAGGATCCGGTTGTGTCAGCCTATGTCGGTGTTTAGGAAAAAACAGAGCTAATAATAAAGAGTCCAAACTTACTGACCTCTCCACTTAGTCCCAGTCCTAAATTCTAACATTTATGTTGCTGATTCAGATCCACCATTTTTACTCTTACTTTTCAAATGTGTTGCATTCAGACTTGATTCAAAAGAAACACAGAATCTGAACATCTGTGGTGATATATAAGCAGTGGAATAATTTTTAGGTGAAGTCACCTGAATACAGTAAAGGAGAGAGTCGGTATATGTTTAACTATGTAGTCTGAGCCTAATACCAATATCATATTTGCGGTGAGAGATTCTATTTTTCTTGGTCAGGCTCGTTTCCCAGAATCTAGGATTTTACTGCAATAGCAGTTACTCCTGAGGACTGGGTTTTTAATCATTTAACAATGGACCACCAGTAAGTCTTTCCTAAGGTATCCCTTGACAATAATCTGCATGATGAGGACGAGAGCTATTGTGTCTGTATGCACAATCCCTAATCAGTATTAATATGAAATGCTACTTCCATACCTCAAAATACAACTAGTGCATAGAACCAAATGTCATACAAAGCATCATTAAGTCAATGTGAAAGATGTAATTATTATAACATTACAGACTCAAGATTATGCCATCCTTTTTTACCTTATATGTAAACTCGATCACAAAAACCTCATAGTATATTTAACCTGTTCCTGTCAGCATAACATATCCTGTATATGCGGCATCATGTTAGTAGGCTTTCTTCCATAGCATATATTTTTGCTGGGAACATACTCAATTATGCACCCCTAGCATTGAGACTGAGCTGTTTACTGACAGCTCCTGGTCTCAAACAACTGGGATTCGGGAGCCAATCACAGTGATCACTTGTTTTAGAACCTTCCCTTGTACTGTGAGGAGAAAAAGATATAATGGGGGGAATTAATCAAAACTGCAGCAGAGAGCATCCAGAGCTGTTGTCCATGGCAACCAATCAGCTTATCTCTTCAGTTTGTTCAGCTACATTTTGAAAATGAAAGATTGAAAGAGAGAAGCTGATTGGTTGCCATGGGCTATTGCTCCAGGATCTGCTACCATCTACCACCAAATTAAGGCCCAATTGTCCTGAACAAAACAAGTTATGTTTTACCAAGATACACAAGGTAGTTGCAAAGAAAAGTAGTTTTACTAACACAGGCCAAAGTTCAGGCATTAAGGGTTACTTTTTACTTTCATATTTAAGGGGATGACATACTAATGTAATTTCAAAAGTAATGTAAAACCTTTTTAAATCAGCTTTCATTAAAATAATACCTTGTAATGCTGCCATGAAGGTCCTTGTACAGGCGCCTCCTGTTATAAAGTGACAAAGACTTGTTCTCATCTCCCAACTGGTCTTTTGCATTGTCACCGTGTAACATGCACATCCAGTGGGGGCAATCAGTAGCTCATTGTGCAGGCATGTCCCACTGTTGTCACCATCAGTAAGTCCACTCTGAACAATGACATGCAACTTCTGCTGGAGTGTGTGCATGTAGACAGGAAGTGACTAGAAAGAGACTGCAGTAGATTAGCACTACTGAAATGTCAACAAGGTGAGCACAAATATGTTATGAAAAAGGAAAACATGGTAATTGTTTTTGCTACGCAGTGATTTAGCAAAGTAAATGTTGCTTTTTAGGGTGTTCATCTAATTTAACACGGGTTATATCTAAAGCACAAACACTACTGCATTGATTTATCAGGTATTTCATGTAAAAGTGGCTGAGAGAGTTTCTCTGGCTGTTGAGATGTTTATTAAGTAGAGCAGAAGAAGGAGACCTTTGAAATGGTAATCCATTAACACTTTGAGTAAATAATTTACAATAAAATGCCAGTTGCCTGGCTGTCATGCTGTAATGACCCAGTGGCCTCGGGTCGTTGTTGTGCTGTGAGACTCAGTCATGCAACACTGTGCCCAAATTACTTTTATATATTTTTTTAAAAACAGAGATTTATTTTAGTAGTATTTAGTAAGCACTGTTAGTATTTCTGTTTATTCTGGAATATATTGATCAATTTCTGTGCTCTCATTAGGGATGAGCAAAGTGATTTGGGTGATAAATTGCTAACTTGGACATTATGAAATTACACCAAAGAAGATTTTGTTCACTGAGCAGTGCAAAATTAACAAATGTGGTAAAATTTTGCTCGAAAAAGAGATGGGTGGTGGTGGGTGATTAATTTAGGGTAGTTTAGTGTTCTTTGTGTTAATGTTTTTATCCTTTTTTTTTTTCTTTTCGATTGTTGGTATTATGTCACTTTGAATTTTTTTTTCTCTCTTTAAATAAAGCAAAACAATGAAGCTAAAGAGGGGGCATTTTTGCCACAAGGTCCAGGAGAGTTGAAATGAGAATCTGATTGTAGGCTCTCATAGGCAGAGCCCTCCTTACCACCTTGTCTTGAATTGCATTGTTACTGTAATGTTTTCCCTTTATGTGCAACTTGTTAGCGCCATATAAATCATGAATAATGATAATAATAATAACAATAACAATCTGTAAACGTTAGCTGCCTTCTTCATTGACTTTAATGCATTTTGTCAGTATGGTGAAATTACACCGACATTTCCTGCTCATCTCTAACCCTCATATCGCGTGCATAAATACACGACTTTACTTTACTATACTGGGAAGAACTGGTTTTCTATGTAAAGTGCTGCCAGTGCATTACCCAAACATTTATCTTTTCATCTTTATTTTGGGTTTAACTACTAAAGATGGATTGTGCAGCAAATGCTAAGTAATCCAAATTAAACTGCTAATCATCATCACATTTTGGCTGTGCATGGGTGTGTAAAGACACATGCACAAAAAAACTTAAAAATAATTAAAACCAAAAATGTGCTTATTAACTGAGAACAGGAAATAATTATATGCTAATTGCTATCTGGTGGGTGCCTAGTGTAATTGAGAAATAATATTTCAAATTGAGCTTTAGACTACAGTTTTGGTTAATAAGCCTAATCTATTCATTTACTATTACAAGCTCACTGAAGCAGTAGGCACGAGGCATGCCAAATATCTCCAGAACTGTCTAATTTAAATTAGGTTGTTACATTGCTGTCATTTATCAGTTTGATTTTAATCTTGCACATATACTTATGCTTTTATCACTTTGTTTATAGGTTTGAAGCCGGTTGAATAAAGTGTATTTGACAGCATCTTCATCAGTCTTAATTAAATCCACTTACTTAAGGAAAAGTCTGTAAAACCACAAAACATAACATTTTCATATCTCTAAATAAAAATAATAAAGCTACATAACAGATTATTTCAAACTGCTAATAAAATTGTTAATGTGGGCTGACTATACATACAGTAAGTCTTATTATATTAAGGACAGTATTTTATAAATACAATGTGTACTAATTCAATTAGGGAAAGCATCTGCTCTGATCTTGGTCCAAACAATACAACAGCATACATGAGCTCATTAATATTTTGATGCCTTATGCCTCCTAATCAGAAACACGTTTGCTAATTTCCTTAACAGCCTAAGCCGATCTAGACACTTTTAAGAAATGATTAAGTCGCATCAGTCTTTATCCTCCCTGAGACTGATTATAGCCGAATGCCACTTTTTAGGGTTTTTTTTGTTAAACGCCAGAATGTAAACTGTTTAAAAAATGTAAATGTTTTCCTATTGTATATTCTGTTTACAGAACAGAAAAACAAGGCACTAGTGTTTCCTATACTAAAAGACTTTATAACTGCATTGGGCTGCTATTACTATCATTAGTTGTGCAAATTCATATCATTTATAAAAAAATAACTTTATGTTCACTTTTTGATCATTTTGAATTTTAATTCCCCAAAAAAGATATATGAGCAATCACTGTTCAAGAAATTTCATGGGGGATATAAACCAATGGGAGAATTGATGGACTTGCTTTATGATCAAGTAGTGTCCCCTGCAAGAACAATGGATCAATTACTAGGAATCAGGTGATGAAGCAGGGGTCAGAGTAGGTGCTGATAAACTTTTTTTTTTGCGGGGGGG
>NW_017306475.1:637374-649824 GCF_000935625.1 Nanorana parkeri
TCTTTTTTAGGGCTATACTGAACAGATATTTTAAATATGTGGGGCACATTTTTTTCCTAGCAGGATTCAGTATTAACATAAATCAAAGTATTTTTATTCAGCCATAACAACTATGTAACTATTTCCTGCCACAAATATAGATTAAAGGAATCCAATAAAAATGTGAGGTGAAAATGGAACATACCAACCATCTACAAACAGAACAAACTGTACGAGAACAAAGCAAAAATTAGTAAATGATCACCAAATCTGGGATGATGCTCATATCAAGTTTCACTAATATACCTGAATATTAACATACCCATATACTGTATACAAACCATGAGGAATAGTATGTATTTGTATTTAAATGCCAACCTGTAGGTAAACCATCAATTACAAGATGAATATTTTGTATATCATTATACAGAATTTATATAGAGCCAACAGTTTGTGGACTGCTTTATAAAATATAGGGAGACAGTACAGTTACAATACCATTTCTATACAAGTGGATTAGAAGGACCATGCTTGTGATAACTTACAATCCACTAGGAGGAGCAAGTGATACATAAGGTAATAACTGTGAGGGATGAGCTGATTAAAGGAAAGCTGAACTCCAACCTTAGCTATAGCAATGTATTGATTTACAGGCTCCTCTGTTGAAAATTGCTCTACTGAAATTGCTAACTCGGATTTCACTGCATACTGTAAGATTCTCACCATGTGTGTTAAAAGCTGCAGTAAGTTCTTTCATTTCTGCCCAGACTTGCTGTCCATGGCCCACACCTTTCATTCATTGGATTTCAGTTATTTCAATTATGGAGGCTCAGCATCACATATGGACATAACCTGGGCATCCAAAATTCCCAAAGAGTATAATGTCGAACAGTGAGATAGGTTGCAGGGCTGGACTGGAGGAAGGGTTGGAAATACAGGCCATCTGAGAGATGAGTATATCTCAGATAGAGTGCAGGGAACTTTTAGCAGAAGATTTTTTGTAAGCTCACAAGGTTGCTTTAAGGGGAATCTGTCACTAGCAATACCAGTCAGTTGTTAGGATCCAGAGGTCTGGGCAGAAGGCTAGATATAGAGTTATTGATTATCAACATAGGCATATTTAAGAAGGCTGTTTTTAACTGCCAAAGAATATATATATATATATATTTGTCTAAACATTTCTGTGAATTAAACAGCCCTGCCAGACATCACAGCCAGATTGGTGACCTGACTACTGTAGTAGTGATCACCTCCTTTCCCTTAACTGGAAACATGAAAAAATACACAAGAGCACCACAGCCTAGTACAATAGGAGAGGATGTTACTGTAAAGAAAAATAACAATGTTGCACACGATGAGGTGTTGGGTATGGGAACAATTATAAAATGTAATCACAATTATCAAACTGCAAAGGAAAGCTCTGTACTGTTAAAAAAACACTTAGTTATATGAAGTTGATTGTAGCGATGTGTGCATCTGTGATCGGGGCATAAAACAACTGACCAGCACACTGGTCATGTAGCACTGCAACACAAGTGGGATAAAAAAAAAAAAACCAGCAGCTGGGTTCGGTGAGGAGATGCCTCTGAATGGGAGCTGGAACTTGGGTCTGGAAGGGGTGAAGAATCTGTCTATCTGTAAAAGCTGAAGCGGAGAACTGGACAGATCAGCAGCTGTGGAAGAGCTGGTATAACAGGAGCGCCAGTTATTAAAAAAGGAGGTTTGGTAGGGCAGCTAAAAGATGTGTGGAGGACGAAAGACCACAAGGGGATCTGAGTGCGGGGAGAAGGTTGGGAATCAGGAGCAGCCCGTGGGAGCAAGGGAAGTGGAAGCAGGGAACCGATGACAGAAGATGGCAGTTGCACCGCTAAAAAGCCGGTATAAATGACCACAGTATTTTTTGTTGAAAAAAATGGGGTTAAAAACAATGCAAGAAAAAGTAGGACAAACAGCGAGCTTTAGGCAAATTAGGGCAACACTATTCAAGGAGATTCCTCTTTTTCAAGCCACAAATGGAAGTGACCTCCTTTCCCTTAGCTTGTGACTGAATGTAGATAAAGCAGAAAACCAATTAGCTCATCTCTCTGCTCATTCTATTCTCTCCTCCTTTAGCATTTTTTTTATCAGCACATGTACCTGCATGACAACTGATATACTCCTAATTATTCTTCTCCCCCACCAAGAGTCCAGAGGAATTACAAAAGAGTAATACCAAGTCAAATTCAAGTTTGCATTTAAAAATACTTTTTATTATTTTTAATGAATACCTAATACAGAATTTTTTTAGATCTGGCTTGGTTTCAGCTTTAAAAAAGGGTGAGCCAGATTTGTTTTCTGGCTGCTTCACCCTGCATAAAGGTTGTGCACACACTGAGTGGAATATACAGTATGTCTGCAAGAAGTTATAATGAAAATGACTCCATAGATATTTATATAAAAATGAAAAAAGCTGATGTAGTGTTAGAATTCTGGATAGTATTTCACTACTTTCACTAAAGCAATGAACTGAAATTGGTTCCTTCGGGAGCTATTCTGAAGATGAGCTGTAACTTTATGTTTTACTAATAAGTGAATTATTTTCACACCTTTATCACGTGGCTTTACTTTTGTTTGATTTGCCTGCCAGCGACTGCATTAAATGGGGATCCCGTGAGCATAGCTAAAAGATATGAACATGGAGTTTAGGATTTAAGCATGTCCTGCGGGAGGTAATTTGTGAACAGCTCTCTATAATGCAGGGAAAGAGTCTAAGCAACTGAAAACAATGTACCAATGAGCGAGATAGGTGACACAGCTGCTCCAGGCATGAAATGTTTCATTACTGTCCTTACTTCACATTCACATTCCCAATCAATTTGTTTGTTTTACCACTTTCCTGAGATCATCCTATATCAGTCAACTTATACCCAGATGTTTTGTATAACAGCATGGGAGTATACCAAATTTCATTTTAAATTGGCAAATTTGGTAAAGAAAAAGTATTTTAGACTTTACAACGAGTGTGTTTGTTTTAGTGTGCTTTTCTTAAATGCCCTATAATTTAACCCAAAGTCGCAATGTAAACAATCTAAGATTACATCCACTGAAAAAGAGAAAAGCCTACTTTTCCCTCAATAAATGCATATGCAATGTGATCCTTTTGAATGATGAATGCTATGTTTACATATTATGAAAATTATATGCTACAGATTAAATGCTTCTATATATGCATTTTAGATAATATCCCTGGTTTACTAAATAACAGTAGCAGTACCAGTATTTTTAAAAGGACCAACAGGATAAAGTATGCTAACATGTGACAGTAAGTTCAATTATATGCTAAACATAAGGGATGTACTACACAACTAAAGCTTTGGAGTTAGTGCCCAGACCGTTAAATGATTTGGCCGTACGCACATATGTGTTCATCACCTAAGCCATATTGAGGGCGATAATGCATTACTGGATGACCAGTTACAGTGTATTTGGAATCCTATATGACCCATTGGTCCCAATGCATTTTGAAAAGAAAGAATTGTTGGCTTCCCAAAAAACCTGCTCATCACCACCAGATTAAGTCTAAAAACCCCTATTTGACAGAAAATTGGCCTTGTATGAGAAACAAGTTTATAATTATTTCACCTGATTCAAAGGGCATTTAATAAGAAGGGTCCATTCAACCTTGCATCAAGTGAGGATCTCAAATGTGGAAGCACATTTTTATGTGTGACACCAAGCCAATAATCTGTTCTTTAGGGACTGAAGGAGGACATTACTGATGCAATTAATCTTTCACATAAATAGTGATGGTGGATAAAGTGTAGGCGGGGTGTAGAGGTTCACATTTTGATTGTGAAGCCAACAATAATTTTGTGTGAGAATAGTATCATTGGCAATCAAAGAAACGTTTGGTTGTAATTATATAACTTTTTTTTACAAACTATTTAACTCTAAGATTGTTTGTTATAATGTTAGTTGTTTTCCTTTTAGATGTGGAAGTGAAGATGAGAAAAACACTGGATGTACAATAGGGTGGAGACAGACTTTGTACAAAACCTCTTGAGCAAGAAGTATCAAATATTAATTGTAGATACAGTACATACATCACTAAAAATACTGTTACAAAGCTTTCTATCTGTGCCATAAGATAAGCTTACAGGGCTCCCTAATGTAATTGCCAGTCCGTCCAGTATCCAGGTACAAATTTTGTATTTTAGCTAAGCTGAAGCACTATTGGACTAGCAACACATCAATTTGCTTGCAAACGCTTGTAAAATGTTTTTCCGTGGAGTGCTCATCTGACCCTAAATTTTAGAACACTAACCACATCCATGATTCATAGTATATAACACTGGCCATAACCACAGGAGTTTTTAAGTAAGTAAAACAGATTTGAATCACAAAAATAGATTGAGGCAACCTACCACCAGCAGGTTATATATTTATATTTAATCTTATCATTTTCTTTTAAATTGTTTGAAAACCGCCAAGTGTATTGCCAGCAATGGAGTAGTATTGAAATGCAGTATGATTAAAACTAACAAGTAATTTGTTGTTATGGAGTCTATAACAATGTATTTGCTCCACTGTTAATAAATAGATGCATTCTAGGTATGTCTGTCTGTGTTTTGTGCAAATTCTATAAAACACCGGTAATATGTATAGATTCAGTTGCATTTTTTATAGAAGGTTTTTGGACTCTGCATCCAAGTTATGTATTCAAACAGTAGACCCTGACTGTTTGCAGGTTTCCAGATGTGAAGTTCAGTAATGATGCAACCAATAAATAAATGGATGTTGATGGGTGGAATGTGGGTGATTTCCCTATAGAAAATGTTCAAAGAGTTAAAGACATTAATGAACAAAGCAGCATTACCAGTACTATTCCTGTCACGTAGCCAGAACCTAATATTTACCTATCTCTCTGTGTCTCTGGCAGATACAGGAAGAGAGAAGTATTTTCTCATTGGCTTGCTCACAAAGCAAGGTACAGCTATACAAAACAATGATTTATACACTTGCACGCTGTAACAGTCCCATAAAAACTCTTTCACACAGATGCCTGTAGCTTTTCTGGCAAACATGCACGGTAGAATGATAGGCTAGTATCTGCAATCTGAAGACTGTCACGGTTTCATAACATTTCCCATAGAGATTTAAGTACAGGCCACTTGAGCGAATTTGCACATTATAATAAAATTCCCTGGGAGAGAAATTATTACAGGGATCTCTTTCTAAAAAGCAGATTCCAAAACAAAAATGAAAAGCAGTGATCATGCATTGATTATGTTAATACAAAACTCACATTAATAGCTCCAGCAAAAATCCTCATTTGTGTGTTCTTTCAAGCACAGCATTTATCACTTACACAAGAGGTGGATTAAGGACAGCTAGCAGTAATATGCCTCAGAAGACAGATTTGTTTTACATTGCCATACACACAAATATAAACGGAATTGTATGATACTTCATCACAGACATCCTGGCACTGATTGGAACAATGATATGCATATTTTTCATGAACTGCTTGTGTCATTTTTTTTAGAATGTATACGATAATATTAGTATTCTTATTAGATACACATAAACATCATCATTTAACTGAGAATCAACAAGACAAGCCATGGAGTAATCCTCTGTTTGTGACATCATTCAATGGAACCTGAGTAAGACTGACACACTTCTCGACACTTCATGCACTATGAATGATATTCTGATATCTGAACAGATTTGTTATTAAAACTCAGCCATATGTTCCTAATAAAATTCTTCCAGCCGAATAAAACAAAACTCCAATTTAAAGGCAAACTGTAATGGTTGTGGTCTTTTTTTATGTTAACGTGACACTAAAGCTAGAATCCCCCCCCCCCCCCATAAAGACTTACCTTATGTGATGCCTCTTGATCTGAACAGTTCTTACTTCCACTCATTTGGTGTCGGTCTCTGATCCAGCGTAGACTCCTCAGGTCCCACAGAGTCTGTCGTGAGTGTACGCTCCCAACTGCCTGGCTGTGTGCATTCAGTGTCAGCGGCGCTCTCCGCCTCTGAGGATCTTTAGTGTGCATGCGCCCACCCACACTTCCTCCTTCACAGCATTCGGAAGCCGGTTAGTTAAATGGTATTTGCCAACTTTTTTTAAATATTGGGGCATATACAGTATCTACTGGTTACTAGCAGTAGAAAAAAAAAGACTTTAATTCTACTTTAGAAACTTGTAAGGTTTTGTAACAGTAAACTGATTCTGTATATCTGTTTTCATTATTTGTAAAAAAAAATCTTTTTTTTACACAATACATATTTATAACAAGCTGCATTCATTATATTTGAAAAACATGCTGATCTTCCTAATTGAAGAGCTGACGAATGCCTTTATGTTTACCTGCCAGACTGTGTTAATCTACATGTTAAGATGTTGCTGTTCCTGCTAGCAGTGTAATTGTGGAGGGGTGTCCCTCCTCTGAGTCAATCAGATCTATTTTTTGAACAGCAGCTGTAAGGATATTGTAACTCAGGGGTCAAAATGTATTTCAAGTACTGAGCTACTAGCCAGGCCTTAGGAGTTACTCGCCACCAGTTTCCCACCTAACCCCTACCCTGCCCCTGCCTTAACTTCGCCCCTAAACACACACTCTTAAATAATCTTATTATTTACATTGTTAGATGTTTTATGCAAAATAAAGTTACAAAAATAAATATTAACAGCTTTAACAATATTACCATAAAGCTCCCTGCCCCCACATATAAAATAATACACTGTCCGCCCTCTTACTGACTCAAGCCTGACTGAATTTCCACTTGCCTGCACTGCATTTCCACTCGCCAAATGCGAGCAGGCGAGTGGAAATTTTGATCCCTGTTGTAACTGATAGAAATTGCCACCAGCAAAAGATGAGAAACATCCACTTTAAGAGACGTCTGAAAGGCAAAGAGACTAGAAGTTACAAGAGAAGAAAACAGGCTGAGAATGTGCTGTGCAATTTAAGTTGGGTATATAATGTAGTTAATAGAGTAGCAAAAAAGGAAATAGATAAATCTTTAAATTTCAAAGATTTATCTAGATTCTGCAGCATTCTGAGCTAGCAAGGAGGAGATTCCATTAGGGCAATTAGCTGTCTAACTTTAGTGATGTGGAAGAATTATCCCTGTGGCCCGGATTCTAAAGCATTTGGTAAGTTGTAAAGAAAATATTCGCCAGGTAACAAGCAACAAAAAATGACCCCCATTAAAAGTGACTCTAAAACATTTATAGTTCCTTAACTGGGATTGAAACCTATTTGGAAATTTCAACCTGCCACAATATAAGAATACAAAAGGAAACGTACCTGAATCTGCTGCTGTGATCAGTAATATATACTGCTCTTTCACTTCTCGGTCCAGACTTTTTACTATGCTAAGCTGTCCATTTGCTGATAGTCTGAAGGCCCGATCATCATTGCCAGAAGCTAGTGCATATGTCAATTTTCCATTTAGCCCTTGATCGTCATCTCTAGCTACAACCTAAAGCAGTAAATATATGGAGTACTTATTTTCGAAGTCCATTCGTATCTTGATTTAATTTAGTTTTTTTATCATATATTTTTTTTTATTACAGGTTTGTACTATACAATACAATACAAAAATTAAAATAAACAAAAATAATAATCAAAAAGAGAAAAATGCCTAGTTCCTTCAAAAACAAGAGAATACAAGAGAATGTGCAATGAACATCGCACAGTGTAACATACACCTCAAAATCTCAAACATTCCCATTGATATCAAAGGGCAGAAAAACAAGCATTTCACGACAGTAGCGGGCAGTGGGCAACTATCCATCTTGACCAAATAGAATCAAACTTGGTCATAGTGTTGCATAGCCAATAAGTATCTTTTTCAAAGGCTATACACTCATGTTTAGCTGTCAGTCAGGTATTTATTCATAAAAATGAATAACTTCATTACCAGTACTGATTAATATTATAGGAAAAATATGGATATTATGGATGGAAACTGCAATCTCAAATATTGGAACATACCATGCATCATTTAGCTAGCTGAATATCACCCTTTTCAGAAATAAATTAAACTGAAAACTAGCTTTCCTTCAAAAGCTAGGTTTGGATATGCATTTTCTACCAAATAAATCAATACATTAAAGCTTGTAGATTTTCTACAAAGTGTTTTCAAATATTTTACAAAAGTTCATACATCCCCTAGGTAATCATTTCAGTTAAAACTTAAATTACAAATGCACCCTTGAAAAGGTGATTATCAAAGCAGCTATCCATTATGTTTGCAAAAAAACTATTGCAATATTAAGTCGACAGCGGGTTCTTCAGTACATTCCTATATCATGTAGGTAAGATGTCACTTACCTGAAGAATAACTTTTGGCAAGGTCTCCAAATTTTCAGGAACATTAACTGAATAGGGGGATAATTCAAATTTAGGAACCACATCGTTAACATCAGTTAGAATAATGCTAACGGTTGCTGTGTCTGTCCGTGAATTGCTTCCACGATCTGACGACTGGACAACCAACGAGTATGAAGACCTCTTTTCACGGTCCAAAGGTTTAGCTATTGAGATTACTCCAGTAACTGAATCAATCCTAAAGTCATTGTTTGGATTTCCTTCTATGATACTGTAACGAACCATTCCATTTAATCCTTCATCTGCATCTGATGCCACCACCTGGATAAGATCTGTTCCAGTTAGGGTATCTTCACTTATTTCAACTTTAAAAGCACTTTGTGAGAAGCGAGGGTTGTTGTCATTGACATCAAGCACCATAACTGTGACATCCACAGATGAGGAAACTGGTGGTTCCCCTTTATCGGTAGCAATGATTGTTAAGGTATAGTTGGAAACATCTTCTCGATCCAGCTCACCTGTCAGATGCACCTCTCCATCAATATTCCCAATGCTAAATTTATTTCCCAGTGAACTAAGTAATGAATACTGAATATAACAATTTGGTCCACTGTCAGGATCTGTGGCTTGTGCCCGAAAAACAATAGTGTCTGTAGGAGTGTTCTCTTGGATATAAGTCAGTTTTGGAGAGATGAAACTTGGTGGGTTGTCATTGACATCTAGTAAAATTATTGATACTTCCACTGAACTTGTGTATCTAGATGCTGGTGGAGGTGCCATATCATGAACTTGAACCACAAGATTATAGAATGACTGGCTTTCCCTGTCCAATGACTTTATTAGCTTTAAGGCTCCATCTTTGTTAATCTGAAACTGACCCATGCTATCTCCAGAAGATATGCTGTAGGAGAGTTTTGAATTCAACCCTAAAAAAAAAATGGTGAAATTAGATTAATAATAAAACAAAATATTTGTCTATAAATAAGTCAAAGCAACAAAACCACACTACTTCTATATGTATAGTACACAATACATACAGCACACTATACAATTCTAACATCAGTGGAGTGTAAAAGAAAAATAGTTGTACACGTTCCTTATACTCATTTGGACCAATGCATAGATAAAGCTTAGTATAAAATGGAATTCTTTATTTATAGACAGAAAATATCTATTGAAAACAAGTGGATATCCTGCTGCCTTCCTGAATGAGTATATAGAATAAATATGCTGATTTGCGTGCCCTTTGATCTAGTTATTTTAAAGAATCAAGATTTGTAATTGTTTATTATAATAAATTATCTTCACTAAGGCTAAAATATTAGCATTGCATATAAACAATTTTGTTTATGAAATTAAGAACTAGATGAAAAATATTTTTTCAAAGTTAACCACTTAACCACTTCTTACATTTGCACACACATGATAAAATCTAAATTTTTGGCTAGAAAACAGTTTCAGACCCCCAAACAATTATATATTTTCTGAAAGCAGAGATACTGTAGAATAAAAAGATGCTAATTGCAATTTTTTATGTTGCACGTGATGACGCTCATGACGATATGTAACATGTGTGGCACAATTTTCGTTTTTGCAAGTACGTGCATCCGACATATGTTTGCGTTGTATGTGCGTGCACGAGGGGGGCGGGGGACTTTTACTTTTTTTTTTGCATTTTAAATTTTTTGTATCTGTTACTTTAATTTTTACATTTTTTTTACTTTACACTCAGCTTTATTGCTATCACATAGGGGGCAAACAAGCAAATATAATGTGACAGGTCCTCTTTATGGAGAAATCAGGGTTCCTTCAAACCCCTAATGTCACCTAGGGACCCCAAAGAAGCTGATAAATCAGAGATCTGCTTCACCAGCTTCTTCTTCTGGCTCTAGAAGCCAGAGAATGTGTCTGCTGTTTAAAACAGTACCTAGAACACGGCTGCAGCAGCAGCCGTGTTCTTGGTATAGCCACTTTCAGCGGAGGACATACATTTCCGTGAACCCACTGGAAGTGGTTTAACAATATATATTATTTTATTTCTCAGCAATGTCTTAATAAAGAAGAATAGTAAATTCAGTGATTAACAAATAATGTTTGGTAGGTTTCTACCAATGATTTAAATGTCAGAGCGGAAGATACATTTCTACGAGAAAAATCATTTCTTTCAACAAAGGCGATAAACATTGATGGGAAAAATTCTATATGACAATATTATTTGAGCCATATCTACTGTATACAAAGCATATGTGAGACCTAGGGGACCATAATCCAAACCATGATATTATATAAACAGAAAGCAAGAATCTAGTTCATGGGGAAAGATAGAAGTCAGAATGATAGACTTAGTAGCTTATGCTATGGTGGGAATTGCTGAAATAATAAGATGTTTCAGAAAACTGATGATGCAGTAGACAGAGAGATTCAGTTAATAAACATAATCACTTTGGAAGTAAATCACCAAAGGCAGGATTACTTAAAGGAGATTTACAATTTAAAAAGCTAGTGGCTATGGATAGGGAACTAATTAGGTTAATTGTTCAGGAAGACTGATTCTTTTCATATTGATATTATAGGTGATATTGTACTAACAAAGATTGACTCATTTGCTAAAAACAAACTGAGAGCTGTTCAGATACCAAAAGAGCAATGTACTAATTGCTGCCTATTTCAAATATTTGCAGTTTAAACACTGGACAATTTCATGTTGTAACTATATATTGGCCATTTGATAGCATTAGGCTAGTCCAACATATACCTATTTGTAAGTACAGGGTCCTGAATAAAGGTCACAAACATAAAAAACCTTGGCTGAAACGAACTAATAAATTAAAACAGATGCAAACTTACAAAAAATGTACAACAAAGGCAGCCTTTTAATAAACAACAGAAAAAAAAAAAGAAAATGTAATCTGTACATCCACTTGTAGAGGTTACCATCAGGGAAAACCACATCCCAGAACAATCTGCAGTTCCAGAGACAATAACGCTTAAGTTATTTGCAAATCTTGAATTTTCTTATAAAAGATGAGCTTAGCGCCATGCTCCCCTGCCTTCTAAACCTTTCTATTTATCAAAGAGGTTGCCTATGGATAGAAAGGTTTAAGAGGTAAGAAGGAATGTACTATTTGTATGGCTTTTTTCTATTACATGTCCAGGTTTGTGACAAATATTAATATTTTAACATGGATAGATTTAAAGTAAAAAAGTTACTACAGTTCATCTAAATCCTTCTTAATAGGGATGCACTGATATAAATGGCACTTTTGGCAAAACACCCATTGCTGTCACAGGAGACCGGCCGGTGGGGCGGGAGAGGAGTCAGCTGTCAGATCAAGCTCTCCTCCCCGCACCGCTCACCCAGCCTTCTGTGACAGCTGTCAGGAAGCAGAGTGAGGTACAAACACTTAGCGATCAGTGATCGCTGAGTGTTTGTAAATAAATGAGGACATAGTATGGTTACTATATCATCAATTATAAATGAATGGGAAGTGATCTACATCAGCGGTCGCCAACCGGTGGATGTGGACCACTGGTGGTCCGCGAGAAAATTTTGGTGGTCCCCAGGCCCCTCTGATGCCGTGCAGGCTGGGCCGTCATTGAAGCAACATGGAGGCTCCGGGCTGCCTCTCACTGACTCAAGCAGCAGCAGTCACAAGGAATGTGCGACTCTCAGTATAGTGCGGACTCTGCAGGAGGTGGGGCATCTCGTCAGTACCCGGACTGAGCAGGCTGCGGGACACAGAAAAACTGGGGAAAAGCCAGGTAATAGTGGCTCAGTGTGGGGGAAGGGGAGGCACGAGGGTGGTTGGGGGAGGTGCTGAAGCTAGGGGGGAAAAAAAGGTTGGCGACCGCTGATCTACATTACCGCCTGTTCATTCATGATTGTGGTTATAGTAAACATACTCTGTCCTCATGTTATCAATGAACAGGAACGCTCAGTATAGAAGATTCCTGTTCATTTATAACTGGGGATACAGAAAAAAGATTGAGGACTCTGTGTTCTCAGACTCTTTTTCTATTTTGTTTAGGCTCCTAATATTTCCCCGAAGCATCTAAAAGTAAAGTAAAAAATAAAAATATTTAATAAAAATAAATAAGTAAATAAAAATAAAATGTAAAAAAGATTAAAAGTTTATAGAAAAAA
>NW_017306475.1:652103-663869 GCF_000935625.1 Nanorana parkeri
GATTTAAAATTATGCATTTAGTGGTCCATGAGGTCCGGAAGGTTGGCGACCGCTGATCTACATTACCTCCTGTTCATTCATGATTGTGGTTATAGTAAACATACTCTGTCCTCATGTTATCAATGAACAGGAACGCTCAGTATAGAAGATTCCTGTTCATTTATAACTGGGGATACAGAAAAAAGATTGAGGACTCTGTGTTCTCAGACTCTTTTTCTATTTTGTTTAGGCTCCTAATATTTCCCCGAAGCATCTAAAAGTAAAGTAAAAAATAAAAATATTTAATAAAAATAAATAAGTAAATAAAAATAAAATGTAAAAAAAATGTAAAAGTTTATAAAAAATGAGAAAAAATAAAATATTTAATTTCTTTAAAATGTTAGAAAAAAAACATTTTTGGTTTCGGCCCAACATTGTTTTCATTTCAGTTTCGTTTTTAACATTTTTATTTCGGTGCACCACTACTTCTTAATATAAGAAACTGGGTGAATATGTACTATATTATTCATAAAGAAAGCAGTACGTGTGATTGTTAGACATACATATTACAAAAATGATGACAAATAATTATTGCATGTGGTCATATGTTTAACACATTGAAAGATATACAACGGTCATAGTTTCTTAGGCATTATATAGGCATTCTACACTCTTTAACCATAAGGTCAGAGCAAGAGAAAGATTCGTCATCTGTTAAACATGATAGCTTATTCCAATAGTTTAGTATCCTTTCCTAATGTGTTACAGTAAACATCAGCCCCATTTAAACCCACCAGCCTCATAATCCTTAGCTTTTCATTGGCTGTGGTCCAGGAAGTAGGAAATGAGCAGGAAGACAAACACCTTAACTAGACTAGAAGACTAGGAATGTCCCATGCTCCTCAGCTCAGCTCCATCTAGTTGTGAGAATGCCATGTGAACAACATTTTGATTGCGTATGGCATGACAGATGATTTCTAAAGCATCCCCTATGTAAAAAGGAAGGTTCAGTGCTTTGACTCGATAGATAGATAGATAGATAGATAGATAGATAGATAGATAGATAGATAGATAGGATATATATTATATGTTTTTCACTTTTAACTTGTCCCATTTTTAGTCTGACAAAGTTTTATAAACGCCACCCTACGTAATCTTCTTGTATTCACTATGCTCTGCTCCTTTTTAAATTCCGAGTATGAGATCAGCAGTTTCATTTTTTTAAATATATTTTTAGCAGTAGGAGTACAGTTAATTCAGAAATTTAAGATAAACCTTGAAATGCATGCACAGGAAAAAACTGGGGGCTGGTCAGAAATGTATATAGAGGGGCAAAAGGTTTGAGTGATCATTATTTTGAGCAATAAGAGTGGGAGAGAGCACAAACAAGAGACATTTCCACAATGCAGGAGCAAGCTTAAGGAAAGAAAATGATCATATCTGCTAAAAGTGCTGTGCAAACATAATTTGTCAGTTATTAAATCTTAGAGACTTGTCAAATAAGACAGGGCAAAAATAATAAAAGATTATAAAAACCATTTTATCAATTAACAAATAATCGGAGCTCAAAATATAAGTCACATTACAATAACAATGGTATGAAATCAGATTTTCTGGTTGCTATAGGTAACTGCAATTGGGATACCATAACATCTCATTTCCAAGCTCTTGCTAAAAAGCCTGAAAGATGAATGCTGTATTTGCTTATTTTGGTGCTAATGCAGTGCCTCACTCATGTCTCCTGAAGTGTCGGAAAAGAAATCCAATGCTACTCTAATCTGCATACATTTATGCATTTCATCTAACTTTTCTAAATGTGTTAGGGCAATAACATATTTATGCAAGGATTTTAAAGGACTGACTTAGTTGTGGGCCAAATACAGGAGTATATGCTGCAGCAGTGAAACCTCCTACTGTAACAAGGGTTGTCTAAGGCTGATCAGCCCACGGGAGCTATCACTGACCCAAAAATGTAACTGGTCACAATAGCTCATCTGGCATCTGCCAGCACTGTCAATGCAGGATATATTTTGAGAAAACATTCAATAGCGAGGTATAACTTGTGCTTATAATGTGTGGCACAATCATACCAATAAGATACCAAGAGTGGAGGAAGTACATCTATCTAAACATTGCTTCCTGCAAAACAGTGGATACCATCCTAGACCTCTTGCAGCAATAACCTATACTTAGGAGGTGTGTGGATTGAGTTATGACATTTCTCTTAGTATGTTTTAGTAGACCCTCCAGTATAACCCACTCCAAAGGGCCCAACATACTCGGCTTCCGAACTGTTTGTAGCAAACCCTTGGAATTATTCTGTGATGGCACTTGGAGCCCCTCAACAGGTTTTTGTTCACTTCAAATGGGTTTTACATTCCCATATAAGTCTAAAAGAATACAAGAGAGCCTTGGTGCAAGAAGTCTCATCAGCACTGGCAAAACATTAAACGGCACTGCTTAAACTATGCAGACTGAAGCAAAGTTCTTTCAAACTGAATATCAGCTTCGGTTTACACGCTTCCGGGGACACGCCCCTTTGTCAGAACCTCGCAGCCCTCTCACCCTGAGTGCCAGATATCTTAAGTTGTGTCCAATCAGGGGGAGCCAGTGTACGGTCACATAAATCAGATACCAACACATTCAAAACATCTTAGGTGTAAAAGAGCAATCAGCTTCAACAAGTTGGCAGCACCTTGACAGTCAGGGTAACTGGAGATCTAGTAGACAGGGAACACAAATACAGTGCGCCTCCCTTGTGTAAAAGTTTTTATTAGCTAAAAGATAAAAAGGCAAGATATGTACTCACAAACCAGCAATCAATAGAGAGCCTTGGTACAAGAAGTCTGACCAGCACTGGCAAAACATTAAACAGCACAGCTTGAACTATGCCGACCGGAGCAAAGTTCCTTCAAACTGCAAATCAGCTTCGGTTTATGCATTTCCAGGGACACAACCCCTTCATCAGAACCTTGCAGCCCTCTCACCCTGAGTGTCAGATATCTTAAGTGGTGTTCGGTCACATAAATCAGTTGACCAATAAGATATCCCCTAGGCTGTCACATGATAACCATCAAAGTGATGGTGTAATTTTAACCGAGCGGGCAGCTTGGTAATTTGCCCTGAGTCTGCTGTCACAGCAGCAAGAGCAATCAAACAGCCTGCTCTTGCTGCTGTGACCATCTACTAGATCTCCAGTTACCCTGACTGTCAAGGTGTTGCCGACTTGTTGAAGTTGATTGCTCTTTTACCCCTAAAATGTGTTGAATCTGGCACTGATGGGATTATACATAATACACAACCTGTTTAGAAAAGGTTAAATGCAGGTCAGCATGAGGGCAACTGCAAGTCAAATTCAGCTGTCAATGAACTCTGAAAAACCTCAGAAACATCTTAAACAGGTGTCAAACTAAAGCCATTGGCTCAAGCCTGAAGCCTGTCAACACAGGTCTTTATACTCACCTAACTCTGCCATCCATGTCCCTCACTGACCAAATAAAGAATTTTTGTCCCTGTGGCACTAAGCATATACAGACTGTAAAATTGAAAGAGATAAAAGTGACACATAAAACCTGACCTATAGCATAAGCTACTAGACATCACTGAAATATAGGTATAAAAAAAAAGAAGCTGATTCCTGGAAGCGTTCGACGTGACCGCTGATTTGTTAAGCCTTAGTACTATTAGTTGCTGTAAGGGTTTTCTTTGAATGGATTTAAAGCAGTGTCATTGTTGTAAATATTCATGATTGGTATTTGTGGAAACTTCCTGAACAGCAGACAGCTCCTTTGTGCAGATTCCTGCAAACATTAATCATGCTCTGCCGTAGATGGGAAGGGAGCAGCACTCAATGTGGAAGTACAATATGCAGGAAGCTACAGCGATAATATAATTATAAACAATACAGCGCAGATATTACTGCTGTAAAGACACAACATGCAAACTTCCAAAACGTAACATCATTGTCATTTTTTAATGATAATTAGAATCACTTGATAGAAAATATAGAACTGGTGTCCAAGAATTGAACAAGACATACAGGGATATTCACAAAAGGGTGAAGAGATTGGAGAAGGCAGGAGAGGTGAACAAACTAGGACAACATAGCTGATATGGAAAAAATTTCCAATTCAGCTCACTTTCCAGTTCACCTATGTTGTCCTAGATTGTTCACTTCTCCTTCCGTCTCCAAACTCTTCACCCTTTTGTGAATAACCCTGATATAAATAACTCCAGATAGTCTTATGTTCCTGCAAATGCATGCCTAATCTTTACACACAAAAAAACAACAACCTGAAAGTAGATTGAAATTCTCTTAAACAATTTCAAAAGAAAAAGTAAAGATCAGGTGCTAAACCTCTGCATGCACTCCCTCTATGCACCACAGACAGTGCAAATCCATCAGAAATGGCCAGCTGCACACTGAAGGACATTAAAAGGATGGTAATTTTATTCATCCAGACAAAATGAACAGAGGGTTCCCATCCGTGACCTCCTCCTTTGACGTGTTTCACTCACAAGGCTGGACTTAATGGTAAATGTGAGGAAAAGATAAGAAGAAATAAATAAACTATATATATAAAACACATCAGGGGAATGTCCCAGGAGGGGAGATCCTAGGCAAGGACTCTCTGTTCATGTTGTCCAGATGAATAAACTTGCCAGAAATTGCTTCAGAGAGCAGTCAGTCTTTTCCTTTGAATCTTCATAAATAAATGTTTGGCCAGAGGAAACAAAACTCGTAAGGCTGTTTTATATTTCTGTGTCTTCATTGTCAGCCCATTGGAGGAAGTTAGCTACAGCTTGTATTTCTGAGAGGATAACTTTTGTGACTAATAGCTTGAGGAAGAAATAATGTAGGGCAATGCACATGTGTGGGCAAACCGTGCAACATAAAGAGCATTAATTCTGAGCACACATGCACTGCAAATAGGAGCAGCAATACTGACTCCAATCAGTAATGAATCAGCTTATTAGTTGCTATGGGCAACAGCCCCAGGTATCATAAATGAGCTACTGTGGGCTTTTAATGTTCAGTTTTGTACATATATTTTAAAATACAGCATCGATTTATAGTACTGCTACACAGATATAAAATATCATCTGAACCTAAAGCTGAGTTACACTCTCCTATCCCTTACACCCAAGGGAGGTGCCATCTTAGCCTCTTTTTGGATTGGAGGTGTTATGTTTGCTGCACCTGTGATCAGCTATGACACCAGCCATTTGAGGGCTTGGAAGTTTTGTTGAGAGCAGAAATAAGCACTCTGGCAACCTTGAGAGTTGGCATGCTTTAAAAGTAACTGTTTTGGGTGACAGTTAAATTGGTGTTTAAAGGTCTGCTTTGAAGTAGCTACATACTGTATGTTATCCAATTCAGCTTTAGAAATATTACAGCTCATTGTGAAAAGTCCCCTGAAAAGTGAAAATTCTCTTGAAAAGTTAACAGCCTATCTGCCCTTAGTAGATCAATCCCTTAGCATTTCTCTTCTGTAATAAAAATCCATCCTGTTTCTCAAATCCGAGCTAAGTTCTCCTTTAAATGAATAAACTGAAATTAAATCATGACAGGTAAGACATACCTTCATCTGCATCGGTCACATTGAATATAAGAATTGTTGATCCATATGGCAAATTCTCCATTACAGAAGTGCTGTAGGAGCTCATACTGAAGATAGGAGGGTTGTCATTGATATCCAGAATGTTGAAATAGACCCTGACACATGAGGACTGACCTCCTCCATCTGCAGCACACACTGTTAGTATATAATACTGCTGTATTTCGTAATCTAGTGCACGGGTGACATTAAAAACTCCAGTTACAGGGTTCAGGAAGAACATGCCATCTTCATCGTCATCATTAACAGTATATGTGATCTCTCCGTTAATTCCAGAGTCATCATCTGTGGCCAGGATTGCAGCTACAATAGAGCCTGTTGAATGCAATTTAAAGTACTCACAATTAAAAATAAGAATAAATAGTACATGGTAAAATAAGATACGTTACTAATCACTTTCCCTACTAGATCTTAAAACTGACTCTGTAGTGTACAGATCTACAAAACGAGGAGTGATGTATGAAAAATGTTTATGGCAGCCTTAAAATTCTCGTTCACGGGTTAAAGGTAACCTGTCATAAGAGAAACCCCAGTGGCACTGTACTTAACCAAATGCTACATGCTTGACTGCCTCCCCATCAAGTTCAATATGTGAGAAACAGTAACTGGAGGTGCTCCAGAACCAGGAGTATCACAAGTACAGAGATGAGTGTAATTAACACCCTACCATCCTTCTCTCTGAACCTAAACATCTCTACCCAACCTGAACCCTAATGCTTAATCTAACGGCTAAAATTAAACCTTACCTCTAAATCTCTCTCCTAAAATGCAAACTTTAACTGAACCTAACCCCACAACTTAGCCTTCATGCTCACTTTACAGTTAATCTAACCTTTAATGTTGTTCTTTACCCTTCATCCTAACTGAAAATGATCACATAACCCCTTTAAACTTTACCCTTAATCCCCTATACTCGTCACCCCTACACTAAACTAAACCTAAATCTAATGCCTAACACTAAACTAACCCCTACACTGGCACACTTATCTTGCCTGGAACATAAAGCACCAGCACTGAATACTGCCTAGTTGACACTATGGTGAAAACAGATATCTCAGGGCTGTAAGTTATGGATTATTTATTGCATTGTGGAGTTTCTCTTTAAATGGTTATTTATAAGTGACTTGCAGTGAATACAAATGATACGACTGTAGAAGCTTTCAAATAAAACTGTGGCAGTGACAAACTAATTCTCCAAAAAAGCCTATTACACTGAAATCAAGAATATGAATTAAATGCAATTAAATAAGTGAGACATTCTTCCAGAAAGTGACATGTTCAGTTACAAGTTATAGAGCATGCCTGGGCAACATGGTAATATTACATTTAACTTACCTGGCATAGTGTCTTCTGTCACATCAAATGAGTAAACAGATCTGGTGAACTTGGGTATGTGATCGTTGACATCACTTATTGTAATATTTATTCTCATATCTGAGGATTGGAGGCCATCATCAGCCCTAACCAGGAGGGAATACTTGGAACGACGCTCTCTGTCTAGGCGCCTGGTGGCAATCAGATCTCCAGACTCTGGGTCAATGCGGAAACTGTCGTCAGCACCACTGATAATAGTGTATGTTACTAAGGCATTAGCACCCTAAAAATAAATAAAATGAAAACATGTAACTATGTGGAAAAGGCAAGTGAAAATTAATGTTTAGCCTTGTCATAATATTGTTATAATCTTTGTGATGCCATCCAAGTTAATATTGTACTTTTACTGCTGATATCCATTTGTGGGTATATCATAGAAATTATACACTAATTCAGATTCTTTAAGAGATAACACATCATTGCTTCAAGGGGAATGCAATTGCTTTTAAAAACTGAACTATGACCTTTTTGTATTAACAACTGACAATGGTAGGGTTCTGAAATACGTCTTTGCTACCCTTGGTGAAGCTAACGTTTGCTGGCATTTCTATTGTCAGTGGCCCAGATTGGACAGTTAGTAGCATTATCAAATAAACTGCACTTGACATATGGAGGAAGATATTTGCTCTTACCGAAAAGAGCAATGTAAAGGGCAAACTAATCTGAGTACACTAAACCCTAGTTGTTTACATGGCAGAACTGACATTTTTTTTTTAAAACAGATCTGATGTCACCGTGAAGAAATCTGGCTGGTATCTCACAATCTGGATGTATTGCAAAAAAGTTTAAAGTATAAATAAAGGCATTTTGGGATTCGGATAGAATGGGGTATAGATACACTGTCAGGTTTTTATTGCTATATGTGTCCCCGTTAGGAAAGTTCACTTGCTATAATTGCCCTTATTACCAATGTCACCGGGAAGGAAAGTAAGGGTAAATTCAACATTTTGAGTTATCACTAGGACAGGAACAGAGGGAAAATCTTTTAATGAGGACCCTTGTCTCTGTGCAAACTGTCTAAGAGGAGGTTTATCTCACTTCTTGTGGAGTCTACGGGACAGGAAGTGAAGGCAAATCTCCCTAATGAGACCCATTAAGGAAAAAACTGACAGTTAATTTAAAAAGAAAAACAAAGTTTTAACTTTAGATATACTTTATTATCCATGTGTGTACTTATTGTACTGAATGTGCATGGAAAACTATGCATGTAACTATAAGTATCTTACAATAGCTTAGGCCCCGTTCACATATAGCGAATTGTCGCGCGATTTCCGCCGCGATATCGCGCATTTTTGCCACGCGATATCGCGAGAAGTCGCCGGCCAATGCTATTCAATGGAGCTGTCTTAACTCCACGTCGCGCGTCGCTCGTCGCGGTCGCAAGTCGCTTCTACCGGACCCTTTTTTCGGCGGATTTTGCGCGATTTTGCTTTTTTTTTATGGAGCCCGACGAAGAAGGTCGCGCTACTGTCGCTGGATCGTCGCTGGATCGTCGCTGGACGGTCGCCCTGAAAGTCGCACTATCCCGGCCGCTGCAAAGGTATGTCGCTATATGTGAACGGGGTCTTAGAGTACCACAACACACACATTACAAAAAAAAATATCTCTCTCTGCCTGAATTTCTCCACAACAGAAAAAGCATGTGGCAAATAATTGAGAAAATAAGCATACAGATAGACCATGGAACTATGTGAGACTGCTACATAAAACAATTAGTATACTGCAGTGTTCATGATTGCATGACACAGGTGTTAGGCTTGAGATCACCATTGAACACTAATTGCTAGGAAACTCTGGTGGAAATGTAATTTAGTTAATTGACTGAAGGCTTTTAATAACTTAGGCTATCAAGGTACAGAGGAATTCAAATGGACATAACACCGAGAGCCATGGAGCACACTTAGGAAAAATAGAAAATCTGTGTTGCCTCCTGTAGACATCAATCTGATTCTTTCTTAAACTGGACATATACTTTAGAGATTGGTCAGAGATGAAGTTCAAAAAATGTCACCAGCACGCCATTTCAACATAAAGCAATATGGTTTTAATGACACATAGATGTCATTCAAATACGAACGTTTTCAGGGCCTAACAGGGTCCCTGTCCTCAGGCTCAGAATGGTCATCCGTGGCCATGCGTGGTCACTTCAAGCACCCCCCTGGTGAACAGGGGTAGTATCTTTCCATTCCGTAAGGAGTGCAACAGGACAATTTTTCATATGATTTTGGTCAGACATGCACAAACAACCTGATTGTCTCACGATGTCTGCTGGACCAGTATCTCCCCTTTAAAAGAGTGCATTAGTTTTATGAGTGATCGTGTTCAGAGGGAAGCTGCGAGCAAACCGTTTCAACAGCAGCCCCAGGCAATAAGGCAAAGTAATCCAAGCTAGATTTGTCCCCCACTAACACTAGATTTCGGGCAGTCATAACCACACCATAGACGATAGACTGTAGTACAATGTTATTTAAAAGGAGAACTATGAGGTGAGTGATTTACACTCATCCTCATAGTTAGAGGCAACGTGTGACATTGAAACTGTCACACGTCGACTCTATAGATCGGGAAGTGAGCGAACACATACCGTCGCTCGCTCAATTCCCGACCATCGCCCTGCAGAGAGCGGAAACTATCAGTCACCGCTCCCTGCAGGGATTACCCCCTCCGATCCTCTAGTGCCGACTGGAGGAACGGAGAGAGGAGAGGGTGAGCACAGCTGGCTCTGCCTCTAGACAGGCAGAGCCAGCTGTCAATCAGCCAGCCGGGTGGATCTCAACAGTATGGTCGGGATCCATCCCGGCTGAGGCACTCTCAGCATAGCCCACTATATACTGAGTTTTGGGTCATGGGAGGATGTTAGCATATGTCCTCCTGTTACCCTAAAGAGAACTATGAGATAAAAAGGTTACCCCAAGGTTCTCATTTAATGTCTATGGGCACCTAAAACTTTACATCTGCTGCTGACAACAAAGGCACACTTCTTTTGTGCAGATTTTATTAATAAGCCTCAATGTGCTAAACTCTTTGCACATCATGTCTTTTCTTATTTAAACAATTAACAAGGGAATTAAATGGCTGTGAAAGGTACGTAATCTTTTTTATAATTAAAATTATGAACAGATGTTGCTTAAAACCTCACTGACATTTTTCACTCATTGTTAAAGGGTGAGTCAGCAAGGCATGTTTAACTATTCTGTAATGTGAACTTGAAAACGATACTTACATATTCAGTAGTCACACTATTATATTGTTAAATCAGTGCAAAAGAAAATTAGTTTGGTTGTCTGTAATCAGTAAAGGAGTAGTGCATTTTTCAGTATTCCCTTCTCAAACAACTCTTTCCACTAACATTTATAGCAGAATGACCATATGCATGCTGCAAGCCATCTACTGTATACCTCTACAATGTGGTTCAAAGGAGGCTTGCCTGTGGAGTTTTTCCAAGAGCTGTACCAGATTTGGAACCGAAAGCTACATTACAAGGTACGTCTGGATGTAAAGTAGGTATGAGTGGTTGAGTGCCACTATTATGTCTTTTGAAGAATGAACTTTAATTTAGGAAATACAAATATAAGTTATACCATTTCTCAATTCAAATATAATTAGGTGCATTTATTTATTTATTTTTCTTTATTGGTTTATTATTTGGCTAACATGCAAATTCCTTCCTTGAACACATTTATCAAAGAATGTGATGTGTAAGTAGTACTCCATGTTCAAAACTGAACCTGTCTGCTCACTTAACCTTCTAAAGTGACCTTAGGTCCATACACAAGCTCCTCAAGTGTCTGTAGAGAGAGTGTGCAACTGCTCACTTTCATTGTCCAGCTAAGAATCCTGCAAGAAAGTGCAACCACACGGCCTTAAGACAGCATACAACAGTGTAAATGGATACCAGCACTCACCAATCTTTTCCAAAGGCGTATCATAGTGGCATAACAATAATCACATGACAAAGCAAAAAAGCAGACGTGTTTTAAAACTGCAACTCAGCTTTTAGTCATCATAGCTAAGAGGTGGGTCATGGTGTGAAATGTATCAGACTTTTCTGCTCTCCCGTATTACAATGTTGCTATAATAAACCTTTGGAGAAGACTGATGAGTGCTGGCAATCCATTTACACTTCCAGGTTTCTGTGCAAATCCTACATTTAGGCCCCATTCAACATGCGCTAATTCGAGGTGTACACGTCCATGCGGCATGCACGTCCATATCAGGCCATTCCCAGGAGGGACAGGTGCTGCGTGTAGCAGCTTGTTCTTCGCTATGGGAGAACGTGGCCATACGCTGTCAACCGCACACCCGAACTGCACATCCGTGTGGGTCTGGGTGTCCATAATCGGACACAGACACGATAGATTCCATAGGGAAGAACAGGCTGCTACACAGATCACCTGTCCCTCCCAGGAACGGCTTGATACGGGTGTGCACGCCACATGGACGTGTACTCCCCGAGTTAGTGCAGAGTGAATGAAGCCTTATCTTCATAGCACCCTTTAAATATTGACCATGGCTTTGGTGAATAATCTCTGGCCTGCCTCCTTCTGCCCCCACAGCTTTCTATTGGCCCATAGAGCCAATAGGAAGGTGCAGGAGTAAGAGGAAGAACGCCAATGCTCTGACCTGGCAAGTTTCAGTAGCCTTACAGAGTGGCCCAGTTTGTGGTGTGCTCTGGAGATAATCCAAGGGTGCAAGCAAGCAGGTGGACTGCTCAATGGCCCTGGGGCCTCTTAAGAAGTAAATGTAAAAACACAGTGTAACTTCATATAAAGCAGAACTCCAGGGAAATCAAATC
>NW_017306475.1:663913-689827 GCF_000935625.1 Nanorana parkeri
GCTTGTTTTAAAATAACAGAGTTGAGTTATACTCGCTCGAATCACAATCCCAAATTGCTCTTAGACCGGTCCCTTCGGCCTCGCTCCCCCTCCACTCTAGTTGTCTAAAGTTCTATGAGTCATCACACACTATACAGTGTATAGAACCTGAAGATGCCGAGGGACATATCATCCCTTGTGCGGAGGAGAGACTGGAGGGAGCAATGTAGAAGCCAGCCGGGATTGCGGTTCGGGGAGTGCAATTTTGTTATTTCAGCTCCATAGACAAAACAAGCAGCCCCACTGCAAGGGTTTAGATTTGATTTGCCTGGATGCTTTAAACATCCATGGACAAAAAAAAACCCATAGTATACACCAGAAGCTGTATAAAATACAAATCTAAATAATAAAGAAACTACCAGATTGTTTTTTATAGGGGACTTTCTAAAGAGTACATTTTCTTAATACTCAAGTTCCTTTTTCCAAATATCAGAAGAAATATGGGTCGATACAACGTCAAGGAATTAACACTGTCTATTTTATTTAACATTGCTAGAGAATTCTGCATACATTTATAAACCGCAATCAGTATTTGTCATTGCTTTGCAACTTTTTAATCTAATATAATCCATACTAAAATCAGTATTGCAATAATTTATGATTTATGTTGCAGGTATGAAAGAGAATAATTTAAACATGAATTTTAATACAAATCACAAAGGAAATAAATATTAAATGTAGTATAATGTTAACGAATAACAATGATTATGGATGAGCTTCTGGATAGGGAACCCAGTCTGTTTACAGTTCAGCAAACCACCAAACTGGCCAAATGTATTCAGTTCACCGGTACAAATCCCAAGCGACTGTTTGTACACAAACAGGCCAGGGGTCTGTGATTTGTTAGTGTAACCCCTGCTTAATAATGGATCACTGGCTTGCCTCTGTTTCTAAACAAACCAGCATGGAATCCTGAGTCACGTCATTGCCAAGTCAACCCTCATTTGACTATGTCACCCTATCCACTAGCACTGCCAAATGACAGATCCCTGGCAGGCTTCTGTTTGTAAAAAAGTGGCCGGGGATGCTGGGTGACATTACTGACCAAATACGGTCGTGACCATATTTAGTCAATGACGTCACCCAAGAGCTCCCTGACGGTTTACTTTCATACAGGAGCCAGCTGGGGATCTGTAGTTTGTAGTTGAATTTTTTTAAGAGTCATTTTAAAGGATTAAGTTGTATGTTTTGTAACTTTACAATCAGTATCAAAATCTACCAAGCATGGTAATTGAAGAACTCGTGGCACATTAAACATTAACCCTTGCAGTGGGGCTACCTGGGTTAAGAGCTCCTTTTGGTCTAGGGTCTAAAATTAGGAAGATACAGTCACCTGATCCTCGGGCCCGTGCCGTGGTGGTAACTGCTCACCTCTCTCCCTCTCCGCTCTGGCTGTGGAATGTCATTTGGTGGCTTCACGTCCAATAAAAGTGAATGGATATGATGACATCACAGGTCATTAGACCACTGGAGCCAGGGGAAGAAGAGGCTGCAGGGCCGGTCTAGCAGCCAGGCAGGACCTGGCAGCAGACTCTAGACCAAAACGAGCACTTAACCCTTGCAGTGAGGGGGTAGCACCAGTGCAAGGGTTATTGTTTAATGTTTCTGAAGTTCTTCTTTAAAAGATTTGTGTATTTTAAATGTTGCTCTTTAAGCTACATTACATTTTTATAATAAAGGCTTGCAAATTGGCCTTAAAAAAAGACTTAAAGGCAAATTGGCCTTTAAGATTCATCTTACATTAACTTCAGTATGGTTTAGTGCTATGTTTGGGGTTTGCAGACTTCCTTCTGAGTTTGCCAAACCTCCTATGAACCATATTTTGCAAGGTTCGCTCATCCCGAATGATGATGAACTCTAAAATATGTTTTTAAATCTTACCAGCTCAAAATTTGTTTTGACAAAAACTGTATTGTTACAATAGAGGAAACTTATCAGGATTACAACTGGAATTTATTTAATAAAGATAGCTAATTCTTAGCATTATTATAATGCATACTCAGGCATTTCAATAAATGCACCACCTTGTAGCACACCATATTCTATACATTATATAGGTTGCTTCCTTTCAGTGGATGTACCATGCAAGAGCAACCGTCAACAAATCAGAGTTACTCTATCCATCCCTGCACATAGGAATGATAGATGTAAGGAGATGAAATCTGTAGGACAACTCTGCCCTCTCGGCAAGGGCTAGGGATGAACATATGGAGGTAGTACACAATTTTTATTAGAACTATCAGAAGGGGAAGCTGCTCAGGTAGCAGCTGCAACATTCAACCCTTTTATCCCTCAACAAGGAACTGAGAGGGCTAAGTTAGGCGAGTTGGAGTGGTATTAGAGTGGGTGGAGTTTTAACTACTCTTTAACCTTTTTTTTCTAATAAGTGCTCTATTTAACAATCTGTAGAATCAACCTGTCAATTTCCAGTAGAGTCACAGTTTACATTATAAGTGCCTCTGCCTGTGGGAAGACCCTGTGCTATGTTATTCGCCCTGCGGAAGTTTGAAAGTACCATTTCTTTTATTAGTTACCTGAAATATTAAATGTAACAACTGATGTGTCTTCAGTAACTTTATGCAACAATGCATTCTTCCTATTTAAACAATTATTCATGTTCATGTCTACAGTGACAACTCTAGTACCAACTACCTGCTCACGTCCATCAGCTACTGATGTTTGCTTTGTGGTATGTGCTTTTTACTTTGTTGTAGAAGCCTATTTTCTGGCTATATAATACAATACACCTGTTAAAAAGCTGACCAAACAATTACAAAATTTACACTAAATACAATAAATAAATAATGTTTAATGCTAATAAATAGGTATAGAAGACACAAAGCTATGGAAATTAGTAAAAAGTCAACTACAAAGATTTTCCAGCATGCTGCAAAACCTCTCTGTCTGAAGGTTCAATATTTCTTTATTCCCTGAGATTTCCCAAGGATTAAGCCTGACTAGCAAAGAAAATAAAAATAATTAAAACATAGTTCTAAATAATGCAAGGTGTTTCTGGAAACCCCCCACCTTTTCTCACAACCAAGGATGATGGTGTTCTCTAGTTTCAGAAAGAGCTGAGAGCCCAAGTTCAGAACTAGTTTAGAGTTAGGGAACACATTTTGCAGAATTTCATTGACTGGCAGTGTGGCAAAGCTACTTTTGTTTTTAAAACGTTGAAACCTTTAAATCAGAATGTCCTGACTAGCTGGTGACTGCTGGGGTATTTTGTATTGACTTGACACTGGATTCACCTCCAGATATGTTTGCTCTCAATTTATTTTTGTGCTGACTAGTTGGAAAGTGTGCTGGGGTATTTTTGTATTGACTTGACATTGGGATAAACTCCAGGTATGTTTGCACTTCACTTCATTTTTATATGTGCCCTACTGTTGGGACAATCATAGATTAGAGAAGAAATACATTGCAGATGCACCTTGCAGATATGGGTGGTTTTCACATGTGTGCAAAACTGTACCCGCAAATTGTATTAAGATATTTGAGGCAGGTTTAAATTAAGTTACCCATGCTAGCTGGTTAGGAATTTGCATAAGCACTTGTAGTGAACTCCCCTCCAATGTGCTCCTCTCTTCCTAGCAATAATCTGATAGTATGTGAAGCAAATGCTGAATGACTAGATATGATAGTGTGGAGTCTGGCAGCTTTGGGTGTGAGATTTATTACAGGGAAGATTAGATGCCAGAAAGATCTGATTCTTTATTATTGGCTAAAGCCACACTTTCTATATATTGTACTTCATTAATTATAGTACAACTCAAAACAATGAAAACTTGCTGGGTTTTTTTTATTTTGTATGGATTGGGGAGAGGCAACAAATACTTTTATTGCCCTCTTTGGGAAATTTCACCTCACCTGACGTGACAACAGAATACAAAATGGGAGGACAGCTGTCACTGGGACAGAAAGACACAAGGCAGTACAAACCTGACAGTGAATCTATGTTGTCTACATTCTGGCCAGTGTTATGCTTTAAATGTTGAAATTCAGAGAAGATTTAGGTTTGGGGGGCTTAAAGTGATATTAAGTCAAAATCAAAAGGTTTTTAAGCCATTTAAATGCTGATGAAATTACTTACAGTGGATGCTTCTCCTTGTTTAAAAGTTCTAGCTTCTTGCCTGCAGAATCAGCTGATCCCTTGAGAACTGGCCTTGATATCCTGGCTCCTTTCCCTTGCAATTTCCTATGGAGCCACCCTTGTGTGTACTAGTAAGTTGTGTGTGTCAACACAAACACACAGGCACAACATGACAAGTCACTCCCCTGCTCCATGCTCCTTCACCCCCCTCACCCCCCCAACCATTTTCCAAGCTGGAAGCTGTTGGAGATTGCTCTGTCCTTTGTGATCTTGTACTGGACAGGAAGATCAGGGAAGTGGAGCTCAGAGATTTGGAGCTGTCTTGAAATCTGATGACGTTAAGTGCTTGGGAAAAAAAATACTTTGCTGGGCAATGTATATTTGTTTGATCTGGGTTCATTATTGAAATACAGTTTGAGAGTTGAATACTACTTTAATAGGTGATCTCTCTCCATGTCAGACTACAAAGTTTTTTCTTCCTACAAAATACTGTATGTGTGAAACTGAGAGAGCGGACCTCTGTTCACTACAATGCTAAATGTAAAGTAGTTGCATTTTCTAATATAAAACATAGTTATAAATGTACCACTATACCGCCTGCACTGTAGGTGAAATCCAAAATCTCCTAGGTAAAGCTGAATAGCTATGCAGTCTGGAAAGGTCTTATGTTGCTACACAGAGATGTCCTACTTAGGTACCAACTTTTTGGTTAAAATAAACAAATCATTTAAGAAACACAAATAACATTAAAAATTAGCATGCTTCCTGGTATTTCTATGGGAATAAAATCACTGTGTATTACAACCTCTGATGGCATGCAAAGTACAAAAAAAACATTAACTCTGGGACATATATAGTAATTAACAAATATATTCTATGATACCCATAGTTAGGGATGCTCGATACCGATACTAATATCGCTATAGGTACCAATACTGAGTACACGTATTCGCCCAAATGCTCCGATACTTACCCGCAATACCAGAACTTCCAGGCAGAGGGAGGTTTCCTCTGACCGGCAGTGCAATGAGGGAACATGGAGGTGGCTTCCCGGCCAATAAGGAAGCCGGACGGCAGGTAGTGACTCGCCGCCCGGCTTCCTGATTGGCCGGGCAGCCAGCTCCTTGCTGTTTGTCTTACTTGATGCTGATTGGCCGGGAAGTCAGCTTTCTGACCAATCAGCATGAAGCTGGCCAAACAGCATGGACCAATCAGGAAACCGGACGGCAGTTAATGACCCGCCTACTGATTGGCCGGGAAGCCGGCTCGATGCTGATTGGCTGGGAAGCCGGCTTCCCGGTCAACCAGCATTAAGCCGGCCAAAAAGCATGGGGCCGGCTTCCCGGCCAATCAGGGAGCTGGACGGTGGGTAATGACCCACCTCCCGGCTTCCTGATTGGCCAGGAAGTCAGCTCCATGCTGATTGGCTGGGAAGCCAGTTTTCCGGCCAATCAGCATGGGGTCGGCCAAACCGTATGGAGCCAGCTTCTCAGGCAATCAGGAAGCCGTGCGGCGGGTCATTACCTGCTGGCTGGGTTTCTAATTGCATGGGAAGCCGGCTCCATGCTAGCAGAAGTACCGGTATCAGTACTCGGTATCGGCGAGTACCGGAAGAAAAATATTGGTACTCATACTCGATACCAAAAACCTGTTATCAGTGCATCCCTATCCATATTAATTATTTGTATCTAATGGAAAAAGAGAAATTAGTAAAAAGGATGGCACAGATGCATGTTTGTATACAGTTTCTTTTGTATTTACCTTCCATATGCTGCTTCCAAAATGTATCTACATAGATTTAAATATAGTACTAAAATATTTATGTGGTGAAAGACACAGTCAGAATCCCACACAGGGAAATTAGCATTTGCCTTTGCAGAATTCCTGTGTGTGTCTGTAATATTGTACACATCATGTTCTTTAATATTAAACATGATGTGTAATGTCATCAAATGTGCTTGTTATTAATATTTCATTTAAGAGCAGAGTATTAGAAATGCTGCCTTTGTCCTCATTTAAAAATGACTTCTTTGTGTTGTAAATCATACCCACCATGAGCATATTTTTTGGCACACATACCTCTTTCCTCGTATGCCTGACTGCTTGGCTGTCAACTAAGCTTTCCATTTCTTACCATTACTTATTTCTTAGCTTGTACGGATATAAGTAGTTAATATACTGTAGACGGAGAAGTGCTTGTAATAGTGAATGGTAAGGGAAAGTATAAAACAAAATTCCACTGAAGTGCCAAAAAGTTATTAAAACAGTAACAGTAATTAAAGCTGAACTCCAGGCAGATAAAAAAAGAAACAAATGAATATAGCTAGGTATTCTTTAATAAATTATTAACTGTTTTCTCTAAATTTACCCAGCGTAAGCTCAGGATTTTGACTTGATTACAGCCACTTGCAATTCCATGTATAGCAACACTCACGCTCTGGGCAGCACTGGGAATCAAGTGTGCTGCAAGGAAACATGTTGACAAGGAACATGCTGATAGGAGGGGAGAGGAAAGTGAGCAAGGGGATGAACTCTTCAATTTGCTGCTGCTCTTTCACTGTCCAGTCAGCAGGGTGGGTTAAGAGAGACCACCACTGCATTCCTCAATTGTGAGTGGTTTCTGTGTAGCAGAGCTGTGCACACCTCAGAAATATAGAGAAAAAAGTACAAATTATTTGATAGATAAAACAATTACAATGGGTTTACTTCATCTGCATATTTATCTGTTGGCCTGGAGTTCAGCTTTAAAGAATATCATAATATAACAGAAGACACTACTCTACTCTACTACCGCTCTTATGGAGCAAAAAAACTAGATTTCTGGCAATGGCATTTACTAGATGGTAAAAATCTATACTGTATGTACCTATCTTTCTACCTTTATGAGTGCCAAGGTATCTCCACTAGCTATATAAACAGGACAAAGGAAGTCAGAAAGAAGGGCAATTTATATATATATATATATATATATATCTTACACACCTATATCTGTGTGTGCATGTTTGTATTACATTTTGCATACCTCATCAGCATCTGTAGCTGTTAACTGCATTATTTTAAATCCATCTCCAATATTCTCTTCTATGGTGAGATCAAGTATATCTGTTGGGAATACTGGTGGGTTGTCATTTATATCCTGCAGTGTTATCTCCACCTGAAGAGAAGAAAAATTAAATATATATTGGCTGGTTAGTAATTTGTTCATGACAGATCAGACAATACAATTATTAAGCAAGTAACTTAAAATAGAACTATGGCATCCCATCAAAAAAATATGTGCTGCAGGATTTAATTAGAAGTACATCTGCACTTACAGAGTTATGTACGTCCCCCTGTAAAGTCCCACAAACAACTTTCTGTGATGGTGTGGCAACAATTCTGCGCTGCTCCTAAATTCAGAGCACAGTTGTCACTCTCACATAGGCTGTGCCTGCTTGCACTACAGTGGGATGAAAACAATATTGTTGTGGCTTTGGCTATCAGCATTGTCACTGCTGATTCTCAAGGCTGTAGCTTGCCAGTCAGCACCTAGTCACACCTAATCCTGACCACTGCTTTCGGGATTGACAGCACTACCTTTGTTGCTGAAACCTTCCCAATGTGAGCTGCAGTGTCTGGGAGGGGGAGCATGTGAGACACAAATTAATATTTTGGCTTAGTCAGGCAAGGTAAAATGTTTTTTGTTTATTTTATGAAACTTATACATCACATAGTAACTGGATTTGGTACTTGTTTAGATGCCCATTCAGGAGCCCTTAATTGCACTTAAATGTAACATTAAAGCCAAACAAGTAAACAAATGACTTCAATGCTAACTGGTAAGCCTTCCAGTGTATTTCTAATTCAGTTCAGATATCCTTTTACTTTACACACAGCTGTTGCGGACGACCATTAACCTTGTATATTAAAGAAAGACTTTGCTGAAATGCCAAAGATCAGTCATTCACAGTGCAACGTGAGCAAAATAAGTGTTTGTAGCCTGGCAATTACCGCTTCACAAATTGAACTGACTAAAGCTACTGAGTGAGTTACTTTCACAGAATGCAGGCGCGAAATGAAAGGAAAGAATAACTGTATTTTTAAAGTTAGCCGTTCAGTATGGCCTGGTGGGCATTTGGACTTAATCAAGTGTAAATACAGTTGAAATTCACAGGCTCAGCAGCATATATCTGCCAAGAGCTGCCTGAAGACCGCTATTCAGCCTAAGAATGTAATTGACATACAGATGAGGAGAGATAAAACTCTCTTTGATATGTTTATACATCACAGTCCATCAGCAATAGAATACAAATTTTCCAATTTATAGGAAATCAATGAACTTTTTTATTTAGTTTTAAAGCAAACAAGCTTTCTTACTAGAATGGTATCCTGCCCCTCATTCATTAAGATCTAAACAAATGCCCCTTTTTCACATGTCGTGTTTATGTATTCTTCAAATAATAACAGTGCTTTTTGAAAGATGCAAACCCGGGCTATTTGCGAGTTGTTTTTCATATACATCTCTGTTTGTTTTACAAGCATTCAGATACGACTCTGAAAGACAGAGTTGTTTGTTATCTTTATTTGTTGGATGGGCTGTAGATGCCTAGGCTCTGGTAAGGGAAACTAAACAGCTGCTTTATGTCATCCCCAAGAGCCAATTATTCCCTTAACATATGCAGTGCTAAATGGTCACCAGAATTACTAGGACCACCAGCAAGGCACAATTTAGCTGCAGCCTGTCTAAATCTAGTAGCATTTAACCCCTGGCACTGCTGCTCTGCAAGATGTTCCACATTTGAATGGCTAGCCAAACTCTGAAAGAGAAGGCAACACTTTAACTGGACTGAGTTTGTGATGGTGCCGCTGCATGCTTTTTCTCTTGTACTAAAAGATTTAACATCCTAAACTGAACCTGTCACAAGTGATATGTGCTTGCTGCAACAGCAGACACCTTTTTGTCATGCTAGTTGCTTACCTGTCCTGGTGATTAGGGATGAGCTCAAGCTCAACCCAAACCTGGTCCTTACCTGAGCTCATCTGAACGAGGAAGTTACATGGGCACTTCAACCCAATCAGCTGGGGGCCGGGGCATTCCCTGCCCTGCAGATGCATGTGAACAAAAGGGTGGCATGCTTGTGCTGACGTCATTTATCTTATATAGCCATTTACCAAATATAGGCACATAGCCACATAATGTCAGTGACATCACTGCATCCCACACTTTTGCTTATGGCAAGCTCTGGGTGAGGCAGCCTGGCATATCAGGTAAATGTAATTTACCAAATATAGGCATGTGGCCATATAAGGTCAATGACATCACTGCATCCCTCCTCTTTTCTTATGTCAAGCTCTGGGCGAGCCAGCTTGGCATATTAGGTAAATGTTGTTTACCAAATATAAGCATGTAGTCATATAAGGTCAATGACATCACTGCATCCCTCCCCTTTGCTTATGTCAAGCTCTGGGCAAGGCAGCCTGCCATTTTAGGTGAATGTAATTTACCAAATATAGACATGTGGCCATATAAGGTCAATGGCATCACTGCATCCCTCCTATTTTCTAATGTCAAGCTCTGGGCGAGCCAGCTTGGCATATTAGGTAAATGTTGTTTACCAAATAGAGGCATATAGCCATATAAAGTCAATGACATCACTGCACCCCGGCCCCTTTGCTCACGTCAAGATGCGGATGGAGAGTTCCCCACCCACAGCTTATCAGGCAACACAGAAGGATCTTCCTTCTGTGTTCAGGAGAAGCTCCTTTTGGATTGGGAGGCACCTAAGTTTTGACCAGGTATTTCTTAAGCCAGGCTATCATGCTACTACACTTAATTGAAATTCTGCACTGGTCTGAAACAAGCAGGTGGCAAGTTAAGTGGAAACGTCTTACTGTATTTGCATGCAAGTCTAAGCTCATCCCATAAACAATCAACCATCTGCTGTTTGGCTGAATTCTCGGGCCTTTGAATACCATCACCTTATTTTATGATGGGTTAATGTCACACAGTTATTTTAATCTTTTGCAACTGAGAGAATTATTCTCTTGCTGACATTCATCTCACTAGCAGCACCTTAGTTTCAGTGTGCTGCAAATGAGGTGTCTTCCAACAAGAAGGTAAAGTGTACCTCTACCCAAAGCTTTTTTTTATTATTCTTTGGGATAAAGTAGTGAACTGTTGGAATCCTTGTCATGAAGTTACAACGGTCTATGTCTCTGCTTGGGAAATTGATCCTGCATGGGAAATCCCAAAGGTTATGGTTGTGCCTGGAACAGAAGGAGAGGAGAAACCTTTCAGTGGGGACAGCTGTTCCAGTGACAACTTTCAAAAGCTCACCTCGCAGGGCCTGCCCTGGTTGGATACAGATTGAATGTATACTGTATATAAGCACAATATGGTATGACCACCATAAGAGGGAATTTTCCCTCACTTGTGAGAAATTTCCACTATGCTCTATGAAATTTCTCAATGCCCTATGCAATTAAAAATGTTTTGGTGAGATATAACTTCAAATTTCTGACTAGCAATTAATATGGCAATTATTGTTATAATCCTTAAACTAGGTTCATAGACGTAAAACAATCAATCTGGTGCAGGAATGAGCAAAAGGCGGTGGGGGTAAAAACATCTCATACCATTAAAAATAGTCTAAAAAAAGTTACATTCCACAGCTGATCCTACAGTGGCTACATGAGTTATTTGTAATACTTATGTGCATACTTCTATTACAAAATGTCCTTATCCTGCTATTTACATGTAATACAGTCATGTTTCTGTTCCTGTTGTCTAATATACCCCTCATAAAGAATGTTAGGAGACAACAAAGGTCAGCACTGGAAGACAGAAGTTCAAATAACTTCCAGCTAATTAAAGCATCAAAAATATTCCTTCGAATTCAGGCTGATTAGAAAGAAAGACGGGGAGATTAATAGATGGCGAGGAATGCTATCTGGAAGCAGAGTGCTTTAAAAGTGGAGACAGTCATATTTCAAAATGAAGTAAACTTGAAATACTACTGACTCGGAGTACTCCTTCACTAAGCTTCCCTACAAAAGCATGCATAACACTTAAAAAATCTATTTGATGAGTAATTACAAAATTGGATGAATCAGGAATATCCACATATGAACTTTCACAATGTGCTAAAAGCGAATGCTGAACAATGTTACAGCTTGCTAACAGATTTACACAGCTTAATGTGGCCACTTGCTCACAGAGGGGTTTCGTCTGTGCCAAAATGACAATGTTTTCTTGACATTTCCTTAATTAAAAATGTAAGACTGGAGATGATTGATGTCATGTGTTTTTGCATTTCCACACTCAGAACTATGCAGAAATCTCAGATGATGATACTTGGAACATGGGTGGAAGGTTACTTTGCTATGAAAACCCATCAGCTGTCAGATTCAGGGTCTTTGTGATTGCGGTGCTGTGTATATATATAACTGATGTAATGATGTCTGCACACAGGATGAGTAGACCCTTTTTGACAATTACAGGCCCTTGTATAAGATGCCCCTGACTTTCAGGACTAACAGATGGTGAGGCCACACTGGTACATGTATGCAGGTCTCATAATGATTTCCTTTGTTCCCAGCATAATATGGGCAGTGGGTACCTGCCCCCAATGTCACAAAGCAGCAAGGCTCTCTTGTACTTACAAAGGGTGTACCCTGGAGGTTTATTGTTAGGAGCAGAATAAAGTAGCGTGAATTACATTTCTTGAGTGCAGTACTCCCTTTTGTCAGATGGAGGGATCGCTCTTCAGGAACATAATTTGTGTATGCTTTAATCTGCTCCTGACAATAAACTTCCATGGATAGCCAAAAGAGATAGAGACAGTGCCAAAACTTCTCACCTCATCAGATATTTATTTCTGCTATTGTATTATGCACTCAAATGGTTGAATTGTTTACCAAACTGAATTTATTTTTGGGAAAAGAAACAAACTGCATTGCGTATGACAAGGCAAAAAAAACAACAACATATGCAGTACATATCTGCAATACATGATAATTTCTCTGTGTTTTATCCTTTTAAAGAACCTGCAAGTACAGAAAAATACCTGTTGATCTGCCAGAAATACACTCGCTCTGAAGTCCTGTTGTGGGCTGACAACACGCAACATTATTAGGACTGAATGGTGCCAGCCCTCCCAGTGTCTTTTTCTAAACTACCCCTTCTCCTAGATCTCTACAATATAAAGGCAAATCATTCTGTAGTCCGAGATAATTCTTTGCAAAAGTGAATTGTCACTTTTTTTCACCTCATTCGCTATGATATGAGAATCAAAGCATAAAAATCATGAAAGTGAACATTCGCTACTCCATTAGTGCATCAACTTGACTGTCACTTATTTCTTCTCATTAACAATAATGAAGGATTGGCTCTATCACACAGAATTTTTCCAACAAATTCCGTAACCACGCCCTTCAAACAGTAAAATTGCTCATTGTCGATCTTAAATATAGACCTTAATGGCCTGAGCATCACATTGGGCCTTTGATTTAGGGTGGTATCAGTTCATCCAAGCGTCCTTAAGAGGAACAAAGCAGAGAGGACTGAGCCTGTGAGGCTGTTTCTGCAGTATTCGTACTGCTCTGCATGGCAAAGAAGTGCGAGGGGAAAAAAAGGACAAACTCTGGCAGTGAAAGCAATGACATCTGGATTCTCTTACAAAGGAGAAATAGTTTTCACGTGTTCCTGCTCTGTAGCTTGCTACAATTTGTTTTCCAGTTGTGAAGTCCACAAGGCTATGTTTCAGGGCTGTAGGACAATTAAGTTGGGAAAACAAGGGGTGTTCGTGTAATTCACCAACTACTGTGGGAGATTCTATATAAATTTGCTTGTACATCAGCCACAAAAGAATCTCCCTCACAAAAAAAAAAAACACCAAAGTGTCTGTAACTGGATGAATTTGAGAACTTTTTTATTTTCTATTTCCGTTCAGAAGAAGCACATTCAAATGGCAGTGCCAGTTCTTCTTTAGAATCATTCGCAAGTGGGAAGCCAAACATCTCGAGATGTCTAGAGTAAATCAGGACACTTATGTCAGACTTCAGACGCACAGACTGCTGTCTCCAATGTTCCCTCCCAAACCAGAAGCCTCACTCCTCAGCACATTATAAGTGCTTCTGCAATGGAGGCCACCTGTCAGTTTAACATGAAGCAGCCTCCGAGAATATACTGACTGATGGAAAACTGATGGGGGCTTTCTGGAACAAAAATTAACTCTGATCTCTACTTCCTAAAGCATGATCCATTTTACAATGCACAAGTTATTATTTTAGATTAAACATATGCAGCTGTGGAAAAAAAAGAACAATTAAAAAAAAAAAAGTTGGGAAATAGCTAAACAATGAGATGCTGAAAAAAATGTGTTTTAGTTTAAACATGTGCCAAAAGCAGAAGTGCCCTGAAGTTTTTTGCACTGAGTTTGAGCCTGTTTTAAATGGACAAAAGTGTGAAAAGTAAAAGTGTAATGTTATTTAGGTCACAGAAGCGGTGCTTAAAGCAGAACTCCAAGAAAATCATATCTTAATCTTTGTAGTGGGGCTACCCCTCGCACTGCCAGGGTTACATGCTCATTTTGTCTGGGGAGCTAAAATAACAAACTTATACTCACCTGAACTGCGATCCAGGCTGGCTCCTACACCACCCCCTCCAGCTTGTCTCCTCCTCTGCTCTGCTCCGGCATGTACATTGTATAGAAGGTGAGGACTCACAGGACCTTAGACAGCTGGAACCGAGGAGGAGAGATGCTCCAGGGACCTGTAGTGAGCCGGGATCGTGCTTTGGGTGAGTATAACTCTGGTATTTCAGCTTCCTAGACAAAACAAGCACTTAACCCTTACAGTGCGGGAGATACAAACTGATTTGCCCAGAGTTCTGCTTTAACACAGAAAACAAAGAGTAGGTATTACTTACAGACAAATTGTATTCAAGTTTCTTAGAAACACCAATGAGAATTAAACTTGAAAGTTTACATCTGACTGGTGATACATCAAGCATAGAGAGAAGAAAATGTATGGCACAGACTTTAAGCAGTCGACCTACCCCTTCCTCCTACAAATTTTGTGTAATCTAACTAAATTAAATGATACAAAACCCAGGTTAAGTAGTGGGGCATCAGCACAGTTGCAATATTAACTGCATAGCATTGCTTTCTCTCTAAATTCTGAACATAATAGTGGTCATTCAAGTACTAAAAGTAGATCAAAACCAGAACTGCAAGACATTCCGCTTGTTAAAGTACTGTGTAACATAAACAATTGCCATGATTTGGTTTCTGAAAATATAATTTTTACATTTTCCCACCAATTTTTAACATCCCACTGCTGCCTATCTTCTCCAGGCTTATTCAGCCACTTCCTGTTAACATGTACTCACTCCAGTGTCAGCTGCACAACGTTGCTCTGGACCTGCTTCCTGGCAGTGACATCGGTGGGTCATGTGTGTCTATTGGGGGTTATTCACAAAGGAGCCGAAGTATCCAGCCGTAGCTTTGGCTGATCCTCCAGCTCTCTTTGGCCGCCGGAGCCCTTCGGTTCAGTCGAACCGAAGGGCTACTGTACGGGCTATTCACTGTAGCCCATACAGCAGCCACATGCGACCGAGTGGCTCAGCCAAGCCGAAGGCATATGCTTCGGCTTAACTAAGCCGAAGAGACAGCCGAAGAAGGCGAACAGCCTGCCGAAGGGCCAGCCGTAAGCCCTGCAAAAATGACAGCTAGGCGTGATCTGACGACTGGCTCCGGCCAGTTGTAATGACAGATCAGCGTCCCCAAATGACCCGGGGGCGCTGATCTGTCATTATACAATAACAACTGGGCAGAGCCGGCCATGACATCACAGCCAGCTCCAACCAGTTGTTATTCATTCGCCGGCACCTGCTAGAAGACTCTAGCAGTTGCCGGCCAATAGGAAACAGATGGGTGGAGCTAGCTGTCACTGCTAGCTCCGCCCAATTGTGTTTTTTTTTAATCTTTATTTTTTCATTTTAGTATTTATTTACATTTTCAAACTATTTTTTCAAACTTTTTTTTCAACTTTTTTCTATTCTGCTTAGTACCATTGAGGTACCTAGCAGAATAGTCGAGCCGAATGCAGCTCGACGGCATTTGGCTATTCGCTCACTGTCGTTCAGCCCTTATGCGAAAATTGGTGAATGGCAGCAAGGGAGCTGCTGGAGCTTCGGCTCAGCCGATCCAGATGTTGGATCGGCTAAGTCGAAGTTCCTCTGCACTTCGACTCAGCCGAACATGCAGAGCATGTTTGGCTGACCGAAGTGCAGCCAAAGGCAGCCGATGTACGACTGATTTCAGCCAATGTACGGCTGAAATCAGCTGTAGTGAGCCGTAGTGTAGTGAACGTTGTTCGGCTCACTTCCCATTCGGCTGGGTTATTCACTCAGCTGCCTTCGGCAGCTGTGTGAATAACCCCCTGTTGTTGAAAGGACCTCCATGACAGGTATTATTTTAATAAAAGCTACAGATTTAACATTTAAAGGTAACTTTTAAAGTTAAATTAACAAGTTAGAGCTTATATGAGATTTTAATAATTGCCTTTAGATGTATTTTAAGGTCCCAAACAGGGTACCTTTTTCCGATCTTATACCCTCAAGGCTGAGATAACTAGCAACTACAGAGGTTACTAATTAGAAAGTGCAAGTATTTAGTCTACGAGGTGTAAAAGCCCTTCATTTTGACAAGAAGTGTAGTGCCTCTCTTGTCTCTTATCAGTTATTTGAACATAGTCCCTAAGCACCTCTGACTGTTTCCATTTGGAGCTGTTCAGCTTTCTCCAGTGTAATATGGCCTGGCCTTGGAAATGCATTCGAAAGCTGACAGCTATGCTGAAGCAGCTGAATGAGAGGTTTACAACTTTGTAAGTCATAACTGTGACCAGAATTAAGATATTAACATAAAAGGGGACACAAATAGCTATAAAGACTATACAGAGCTTCTATACGGGACCTACTCTAATAAAAAAAGTGTTGTTGTTTCTGTCCGCAATGTGGAAATTGCTCAACATTGCTTGTGCACGTGACACCTTGAATTGAAGGGAAACCTACATAATCAGGGCCGGATTTACTCTCCCTGCCGCCCCAAGGCCAGGTCCTGTGATGCGCCCCACGCGAACCCCCCTCTCCCTTCCCATCAATGGAGAATAGCAACCAGATGGCAGGGCGGCCGGGTTAGTGTCAATTATTTTTACTGTTTCTTAATTTTTTTTAAATGTATCACTTTTTTATTTAATTATTTCTTATTATGTTTTTTAATTGTTATTTATTTCATTATTTTTGTATCAATTTATTTTTTTTTAGATTTTTATTTATCTTATTTACTTTTTTATAATTTTTTATCTTATTATTGTTTATTTTTTATAATTATTTTCTTATTTTTTAATAATTTGTTTATTTTTTTTACTTTTTAATTACCTTTTATATTTTTTTATTTAATTATTTCATTTTTAAAAAACATTTTTATTTATTTCATTTTTTTATCATTTTTTTTTCTTTTTCACCTAACTTTATTGCTATCACACAGGAGAAAACAATCCCCTGTGTAATAGCAATTGGAGGTGACAGGTTCTCTTTATTGACCCTCCAATACTCCTGTGACAGTGAGGGAGGAAGAGCACAACTTTCCCCTCTCACTGTCTACAGTCTGCATGGAGCAGCAGGGTTACTTATAACCCTGCCGCTCTGATCACTGCAAAAAATTGCCTGACTCACTCTACATTTAGTCCTGCTTGTGCAAAGTAGGACTGAATGTAGAGAGGGCAACTTCCCCACAAGGACACCGCTGCTGCCCCTCTGCGCCCTGCCACCCCGAGGCCGGGCCTCAGTGGCCTTGTGGGGAATCCGGGCCAGTACATAATGGGAACATGTATTGCTATATAAACGCCACAGAGGTTCTAACTTTTTTCTCTTCTGTGATTTTGAGGACTGCAGTTGAGCATACATAGAAAAAAACACCAATAAACAAACATGTTATAATGGATTTGGTCAAGTTTCTTCTATATTCCCACTTAAGTTCTGGGCTCATGTAAAATAAATGTATCTGCAGAACAAATGTTCATTAGGCTTCTGAGAAATTCTGGGGCAAGACAGCAATTTTCTAGATAGTAGATTCAGAAAGATCCCATTCTGTTTAGTGTCAGTTCTATGCACACCAGCAATTAATTCACATTTATGACACAGGGCATTACACCAAGAGATTTACAGCTTATACTTGTAAGGGAAGTTATACATAAAAGTAACTATACATTCAACCTTAGAATTTCAGGGGAGCACAACAAGAAAAAGTTAGGTTGTTCAACACCCTTTACCATCTCCAACTGGTAGAAATCCAGATAGAATACTGTATTTGCTTTTCCTAGATCTGAGCATTGGCTGGCAAAATTGATATAAGGCACGGAGCTGGAATTGTGTGTAGGCAGTTTTATTGATTAGCTGCGTCTGCTTGAGCATCCAACCAGTTACACTTTCTGAATACATTCTCTCGATCTGAGGCAATGCCCAGCTTTGAAAAGTTATGAGTTCAGGAGAGCTTTTAGCAGTTCTAGGCTAGGATGGGAAGGCTCCAAAATAACGTAACTTTTGTTTAATGCTTTGCTCTGCTCTAAAGGCAGGTGGATGTAAAGACAAAGACATTATTTGGCTATCATGTAACCAGAAACACAAAGGAGGTTATTCACTAAAGAGCCAAACGTTTGGGTAATCCTTTCTTGCTTTGGCTGCAGGAAGCCTTTGGTTTAGCCGAACCGTAGGGCTGCTGTATGGGCTATTCACAATATCCCATACAGCAGCCAAAGGAAACAGCTGAGCTGAAGACACAGCTGAAGTGAGGAGAAGTGTCCGCTGAATTATTAAGGATAAAATAATTTTTTTACAAAAAACAGCGTGGGGTCCCCTTCTAAATCATACCAGACACCAGGAGACCTCCTGGAAAATCACCTTGTCCCCATGCCGATGAGGGTCCCTCCTAGCATTCCTACAGACCTAAAGGGTTTGGTATGAAATGGGAGAGGACCCCATGCCGGTTTTTTTTTTCTTCTTGTGTTACACAGATTTGCACAGCAGCATTCGGCTATTCACTCTCTGCTGCCCGGCCCCTATAAGAATCGGGGTGAACAGCAGATAATGAACTGCTGAACGTTCGCCTTAGCCGATCCAGATGTTGCATCAGCTTATTCGAATGGATTCTTTCCTTAGGTTCAGATGAACGATGAGGCTGTTCGGCTGAACCGAAGGGAAGTGAAGTGAGCCAAAGGCAGACAATGTACAGCTGAAAATAGCTATACAGAGCTGCTGTGATGGCCGAACATGCTTCAGCTCAGTTCACTTAGGCTCGGTTATTCATTTGGCTGCTTTTGGCAGCTTAGCGAATACGTTTGGCGAAGGCCACAGACACTTTTCCATTACTGTCTTAATAGCAAGAAACAATAGCAATTGGACAAGGTTTTCTAACCTTTATTATTGCTATTTCCCTGATATTAATTTAATATCCAGTGGTATCTAGAGCTGTCTTGCCATTGACAGCCAAGAACAATTATCTGAAAGTTACTCTAGGCCAGGGGAGCCCACAATTTTTTGTCTGGAGATCTACTTTTCAAATGATGAGCTCAATGAGATCTACCAACGAAAAAACACATGCATTCAGGGGCGGGAGGGGGCGTGGCGGTGCATTGAAGTCACTGGCACCGCAGCCAGGACCCTCGTCCACAGTGCGATCGCCTGCACCCGAAACCCACCAAGCACATTAGTGCCTGCGTTCCAGTCCAGTGAGATCCGCAAAAATGCTGCGAGCACTATTTTTGCAGATCGCACTGGACCGGAATGTAGGCACTAATGTGCCTGCGTTCTGGGTGTGGCGATCACACTGTGGACGGGGGGCATTGACTTCAATACAACCCCACGCCCCCTCCTGCCCCTGAACACAGGGAGTCGGCCTGGCTTACATTCCAGTGTGTCCTAGGGGCCCCAGCGTCCTGTCCTCCCGCAGTGCTTGTGTGGCTGACGTTGCACATGGGGAGAGGTGTCCCGCCCCTTTCCATCTGCTGCGTCTGACACATTCAGCCTGCAGCCGCACGAGCACCGTGGGAGCATAGCGTAGCCAGCTTCTTTTGCGCCCGAGGCAAGAAAAAAAATGTGCCCCTCCAACAGGCGTGTGATGTCACCCAGCACCCTGCCTCCAGGGTTTTTTTTTATTTTTTACTATTTTTATTTTTTTAAAAGCTGTGCTGCTGTCATAACTAAAAGCTAAGGAATTTGGTAATGGGATCCCTGCTGAAAGGGAAAATCAAAGGTCAGATTTGCTGACCTCCTCTTGAGTAAAGATCTTGTGACCAAAGTCCTATGTATACGGGTTAGAAGTTGATAGTAATTTTTAACATGCTCCAAAGATAAGTTGCCAACTTGAGGTTTGGCAGCCTTAAAAAAGATCAGGACCCAGACCATCCCTACTGTGCTCTTATCTTACTCAACTGCTGTAAAAACTGCAAGCCTTTAACTTACTTTTGAAGTTTGGCTGCTAATTTCTTTTAATCTGAATAACGGCATCCTTGAAGGTGGTCTTTGAGTCCTACATCCATGGCAGCTCAGTACCAGTTGAGACAACTTTAAGATTACTGTGGCATTTTTCCCAAGCCGCAAACTGGGCTTTGAAAATAATTTAATGAATAGACAATGTAAGTAAAGAAGTAACTTGCATTTATAAGGTTTATATTTAGCACAGTTATTCAATAAACTCTACAGACATTTTAAATACCCATTTTTAATTGAGAGAACAGATATAGACATACACATCTGAACTCTCGATGAAAAAGGAGAAATACATTGCACAGGAATGGTGAGTTAGCTAATGTGGCTAAAGCTGGACTTCACAATGGCAAACACTTAGCATAAAATAGCTTGACGGTTTTCCCTACTACTAACCATGGCATTAGAGACACTCTAAAGAAGTGTCAAGTAATAAATTATGGTTTTACTGAAAAGTCTTTACATTATACCACCACAGATACTGTTCATATGTTAAAGATAACTGAAAATGTAATAGACTGGCCCATTTCAATTTACAGAAACCAGTTACAGATCACAACAGTATCTAGTGACAAATAAAACACCAAAACTAATGACAAGGTAACATGAGAGATGTCCATTATTTTTAAAATTGAGAATGACCCAGTAATAATATCACACTGAGATGTAGGACACTAGGAGCTGTTCTCATGCTCTTACACATGCAGTGATGTTTCAGAGAAGATCCTCTGCTCTAATAAGATAGCAGGAAGGAAATTACTTGATGGAAGACATTTCATATGACATTGACTAAATTTGCAGCTAGTAACAGATCACATCATGTAATGTGAGAACAGAATGTTGGTAAAGTTTTGGTAGTTAAATTAAACTCTGGGCATACTGCTAAATACACATTTGAAATATGCCTAAGAGTTTTTTTTAATCTGCCACAAGATTAGATTGTAAGCCCTCTTGCGCAGGGCCCTCCTTACCATCTTGTCTTGAATTGTATTGTAATGTCTTCTTTATATTGTAAAGCGCTGCACAAACTGTTGGCGCTATATAAATCATGTATAATAATAATGTGTATTGCTTTATGTCTATTCCAGAGATTTACACAGTCCTACAAACACTGCAGCAAGTTGGATGACACCACTTACAATAATGAAATAAAGTTGTATCCTTTCTCCCCCCTCCACTTGTTGACTGGACAGTTAAGCCCCTTTCACATGGGTTGATCATGAGAGGATCCGTGCACAGATTCTCTCTTGATCACAGCAGTACGGAGCGTCACCACTGTGACATCCGTGTCCTCACAGTTTTTTCTCCATCTTGCGCGGAAAAAACTGCAATTACCAGACCCCATGTTGGTCTATGGGGGAATCGGATGTAAACTGACATGTGTCTGTTTACATCAGATTACCCCCAATCCTGCACAATCCAGTCTGGCTAAATGGATCTCTGATCTGTTTGTTTTTCCGGATCTGGCCAGAGTGGGGGTAACTGGGTCTAAACGGACAGGCCGTTTACACACGGCTGCTCAAAGACTTGTATTGGGCATCTGATCGGGTCTGCTTTAAAAACTGACAGACAGATCCGATCAGGCCAGCTATGTGAAAGGGGCCTTAAAGAGCAGCAAAAAAGAAAGGTTTATACCCACAGCACCAAACCCAATTTTAATTAACCCTAACGTAGGGTAGATGTATTTAACAAATGACTTTCAAAACAGCCCCCAACTGTTTAACAAGACAGAAACAAGAGATTATGAAATGATCAAGCAGGATCAAGTCAAAGTACAGTGTTAATGAGAGTCGGAGAGTCAAAAATGTTGTACAAAATAGTATAAATTTATTAAATAAAATTCTCGGTCATTATAAACACACCACCTAGCCATCACTAAATATTCTCTAAAAAATAAAGCCTTAAAGAGCAGCAGCTGACTAATAAGGTCACCCCTCTGTTCACTCTCTTGCTAATAAGATGTTTTTTGTAGACACATTTGCATGCACCATACTTGACTAGCTCTTAGTCCTGCCCTGCCCTGGGTTGTAAGAGGCTGATGCCAAGTCATATTCAGGTATATGAAGTAATTGCATTTACAAAAATATATTTAGGGATCATTTACATTTTAACCATCTGTTGGGATATCTTATTGTGCATTGCATTAAGGCAGCTCACTCTTTATTGAAAGGGCTGCGTAGGCACCACAATGGTTTAAAAAAACACAAATGACCCTTTTTTAGCAATGCATAGCAGTGCATAGTATGTGCATTGTGATTCAGTTTGTTGTGCACTGTAAAACACTGCACATTGAGCAGGCGCACTGCTGTGGATTTGTGAATGCATAGTAGTGTGCACATTTTACAGCATGTTGAAGAAGCGCACAAGTGAGAATAGGCCCTCAATGATTTAAAAAAGAATACAGAGCTGCAATAATATTTGTCTTTTATATCTGCCTGAAATCAGCTTTAACACTTCTTAGTCATCAGAGTAGAGCATGACATTCATATTCAATGCTAATGTATATTTTTTCAAACTATACCAGCAATACATTGCTACATGTATAATTATGTCTGAGAATCTGAACTCGAAGAATACTTCTGGGGAAATCTTATATTTCTTGGCCGCAGCATAAGAAAAACAGTTTTTAAGAAAAATAACCATAAGTGAACAACTGATTGGCAGATCAAGTGTTGTTACAAGTAGGAATTTATGTGGTTGTTGCATATTTTGCATATTCCCAGTATTTTAAGGTGGCATAAAAATTGCTAAATCTTCTTAAGACTGTTTATTAAGGTAACCCCGGGGAATGTTCAGAGCCTGAGCCTGGGTTAAATTTTCTGTGCATCCACAACACTTCATCATGTAGCTTAGCCAAAATCTGTTCTGGTTTGCTGGTGACTCATGCTGTAGGTATGAGAAAGCCATAATAACGAACATTTTACATGATATGCCAAATGCTTGGTAATTTAATCCTAAAACCAAGAAGGTACGTACTGTTTTATAATCTAACATGGTTTGGTCTCTGCAGACAAAAGCTGCCTGGACAGGAGTTTCTAAACTGTTCCATGATACACTGGGGAAATCAATGAAAGATTTAAAATGGAAGTAAAAAGTTGAGATATTTAAAAATATATCTAAAATGCTCACAGAATTCTCAAATAACACAATTTCTTTCTCCAGGCAAATAAGTACTATACAGTATGGTTAACTCTGTTGGGTAGTGCCTTGTATGTGTATTTTTTGTACAGTGGATGAGTTATTATTCCATTTCGATCAGATATTCCAGAACAAGCTGACTGTTCTGGTCTTTACTGGATCACTGAACAAGAAGACAACTAAGTATATGAAAACATCTCTCCCTACAATCACAGCATTTTCTGAAATGTATTCAGCTCTGATATATTCTGACTTTTTGCCATTTTAATATGTTTTTCTTATAAGGGAACTGGTGTTTCCAGTTGGCCATGCCTGAATGGAATGGCCTGCCTGACCGAAGTTACCTGGGTACATGTAGACTGACTAATCCATCTATAGAAAAAAAGAACACTTTAGATAATGAACATTACAACAAGATAAGTTGCTTGATGACTTTGAGGCCATCATGCAACTAGACATTTCACTTTAAGATTGTAAGCTCGCACGGGCAGGGTCCTCCTTACCATCTTGTCTTGAATTGTATTGTAATGTCTTCCTTATATTGTAAAGTGCTGCACAAACTGTTGGACGCTATATAAATTCTGTATAATAATAATAACAAACAGTCTACATTCAAAAACAGGAGTATCTCATTCCTCATACTTGTCTTGGTCAATCATTGAGAGACAACTAAAGCTTAAAAAAAACTACAGTTGTATTTCAGTTTCCAATCAGTCTACATATGGACAGCTTTCAAATCATTGATCCTTTAAGTAAACCAATTACAACGATTATCAACAACTGAGGTGAGGTTCTAGTATAGTTCAGGAAGGCTACAGAGGTTTGGGGTTAGAGAATATTTTGGTAGACATACTATTTTTTTAAAAAAATCAGGTATATTATTATTATATACGGTTTTCTTCACATACAAACACTGTTACAGGTGGAAATAAGTAAAAAAAAAGGTGCAAACAGAAGTTATAAGACAAGTACTACTTTAAGAAAGGGGGAAACAGGGATCTGAACAATAAGAGATTCCTTACACAATTTCTCTGCAGCCCCCATGTGAATATTTTACAGGATGTTGAGGGTTGTTATTTGTATTGTGTTCCAATGAAACTGAACAACCACGCACAACTTTATACATTTAAAACAACTGTTCTTCTTGCTCCATTCACACATAGAGGTTGCATTTTCACGAAAAAAACGCACGGAACAAAACCGTGCAAACGTTAACGGATTATGCACATTTGCGGCTATTACGTTATGTTTAGCGCAGTTCACACAGGAGCGGTTTTCCGCGTGTATTCATAAGGCATACACCACTCAGAGCCTCTATGATACGTGATAATTCATTAACATAGGCTATGAACGTTTCTGTGTGGAAATCTTATGAAATGGATTGCGAACCCAATAGTCTGGATAGGAAAATTCACATGTACTTTAAAGACATCTTTCACTTTTAAAATAACATAAAATAAAATACTGTCTTCTTGCTTGCTAGACAGTACCAGGGGCCTTAAATAAGTTTGATTACAGCCTTACAATTCAAGGCATTATTTGCAATTCTCATGGTTGGCCCTCTGTCCTAGTTTTTCTCTTTATTTCTAAAGCCCTGCTTCTTCTTAGTCAAATTTATGATTGTGTTGTTATAGCTAGTGTAACAGTGACAACCACTACTTGCAATTATTAAAGATAAACTCTATGTACAACTCTATGTACATTTAAATATACTCCTTAATAAGCTCCTTAGTAAGTCCACTTTGTGTGCACTAGGTGCCTTTGTAAACCAAAATATCACCTTGGAAAAGTAGTGGTGACATCATCGCTGTGCTGCACATAGCCTATGCAGAAAGCAGAGCTGTGGGAGGGACCCACCCACCCACTTCACCACCCACCCACTTCAGACTTCCTGCAGAAAACTAGAGGAGGGAGTGGATAAAAGACACAAGACCAGTCACCCTACACAAGGAGAGAGAACAGCAGATCTGTGCTGAAATACTGCACAGATCTGGAAGAAATGCACACATTCAAGTAAAAATACATATGCTCCTTTTATTTAGACAATATTTGCTTATCACAGAGTTTAGCTTCAAAAAAACAAACATATCAAAAAGCACAATGACAGAATGACTAAGTAGAAGGAGAACTTGCACTTTGACAGTGGACTTAGAGGTCAACAAAAGCTGTTACTGGATTTGTTCTACACAAATATCTCCCACACATACTGTGATAGCAGAGTAAAGGGAATTGAGGCTGGAACTAAAAATCTCTGGAATTACTTGTCAGATAAGGGACGTTTAACTGAAAGAAACTGTCCTGTTACATATACTGTTATATAGTTTGAAGCACTTCCATCTATGTAAAATACCATATCTATAACCTTTATTTGGCACACGACGACTCGCCTAGTCATATTCAGTTCTAAGCTGGCGGGGTATGCCAAATTCTGTGAATATTTTACAATCCACAAAAATTCACTGGAAAACACAACACAGATATCTGACGTGAAATACAAACAAATGGTTCCCACTTGTTCTTGTACTCTTAAAAACTCTAGATGCCAGCATATATTTGACCATATGCTTCAGATTTTATCCATGTTCAAACTAAGTTAACAATGCCAAACGCTTAACAAAAGTGTATAACTCAATCAGTAAAGCATTCATGGTGTACAAATACAAACAGATATGTCACAGTAACAAAGAAGGACACTTCCAGAAAGCTAAAGGCTAAACCTAAAGCCAACAAATGTTTGTTCTGGTAATAGCAGCCATTCTATAAAGGATTTTTTTTTCTCCTAAAAATCTGCCTTTATCTCAGCCAACTGGATAGTTCACTTTAGTTGCCCTTTTGAATTCCTCTTATGCCAGTATTCAATATTCACATCCAGTGCATTCTCTCAGTGTCTGTTCTCCAAACTACATCAATGTATTTCTATATTCCGTATGTATACAAGGCAATATTCTACAGGTTTAGCTGGTACCTGCCAGGTCCCAATACATGAAATAGAGCAAAAAGAGTATGATTAGATAGACATAACCAATATGATTGGCTGTAGGATAGTGTTTGATTACACTGAACAAAGCCAGTATAATTAATATGAATTGCAAGTAGCACGAGTGGGAGGTAGGAGGCCTTA
>NW_017306475.1:689908-738836 GCF_000935625.1 Nanorana parkeri
TGTAAAGCACTGCCAGAAAATTTGCCAAACTAAGACTTTCTGGCTTTGTTGCAATTTGTCCATAATCCTTGTAGCCACAGTAGTCTAACCCTACTAGTAGAATTATACAATAGCCTCCTTAACATTTTAAAAATAAATGTTCCACACTTCCAACTGTAACTTAGCCTCCTCGATTGTCTTTAATGCAATCTGACTTGAATGGATGGACTCAATTCTACTGAGAGCAATACAAATGGGTCATTATATATATATACATACATACATACATACATACACACTGCCTGGCCAGGAAAAGTCACACACTCTAATATTTTGGTGGACCACCTTTAGCTATGATTACAACACGCATTTGCCAAGGCATTGTTTCGATAAGCTTATATAATATATCACAACATTTATTTCTATCCAGAGTTGCAGTAATTTTTCACCAAGATCTTGTAGTGATGATGGGAGTCAGACCACTGCATAAAGTCTTCTCCAGAACATCCCAAAGATTTTCAATGGGGTCAAGGTCTGGACTCTGAGGTGGCCAATCCATGTGTGACAATGATGCCCCATGCTCCCTGAACCACTCTTTCACAATTTGAGCCCAATTAATCCTGGCATTGTCATCTCGGAATATGCCCGTGTCATCAGGGAAGTAAAAATCCATTGATGAAAAAACCTGGTCAGCATATTCAGGTAAGCAGCTGACCTAATTTCTTTGAGGACATAAAGATGCTGATCCTAGACCTAACTAACAGAAGCAACCCCAGATCATAACACTTTTTTTTTTTGCGACTCTGCATGAATAAAGAGAGAGTTTTAGCACTTTGGTACTGTATGAAGTTTTCCTTTAAATTGAAATAAAAGTTCAAGTTTGGAAACGTGTTATTTAAAAAAAGACCATGGACCAGTTTGTCCCAGTTCTGCATCCATCCCCCTAGTTGGGATGGAAGCTGCTGGAAATAGTAGGAAATAAACTTATCGTCAGTCAGTTAGTTTTTCAAACAGCGTATACTATGCATGAAGGAGTAGAGAGTGGGGACACCAGAGAGATTAGGTAACTACTATTTAAACTACTGTGAGGTCTGCATCTGCCAACAGCCTCTAAAACTCCGCCAAGGACAGCATGTGATAGAACCTGTTTCACTGCACATAATGGAAACAAGACTTTGACTGTAAAGAAGTGCAGACAGAAGGTATACAAACATAAATGGACACAGGTATCAATCTTCAAACTATAATAGAGGGTTCTCTATGAAGGGACAGAGTTTCTGCCTCAATTCTAAATGTAGTAAACAAAATGTATTCTGCCTAAAGGTGCCCATACACTTTACAACCATCGCAAGACCTTAGTCTTGCGATGGTTGTAAAGTAATTAAAAAAACGTACGATCTGCCCATCTTGGACAGGCAGATCGTACTTGCGATGACCGCAATGCTGAACGGGCAGTGTGGGTGTGCGTCATTCAAACCAGACGAAAATCGTAAGATTTTCGGCTGGTTTTCTACCATGCTCCTTAGACAAAAGACGTGTGACCGTACAGTAGAAACGGTTGCACACCTTCATTCACACTGCACGATTCTCGTACGATTGCGGGATTTCCTGCGATTCTCGTTTCTCGATTCTCTGCTTACAGTAAAAATAACTGTTTGAAACTTGCTCCACTGTTGCCAAAATGCAGTCTTGCTTTGTGCTAAAAAAAGGGAGATGTAACTATTGCATTGAAAATCAACTAATATCAATCACATGTGTCTAATACACAGAAACCCTTGACCTATGGAGATTAGGTTGCAAAAAAGTCTATTCAAAAGAACAAATGGTTTAAATTATGTGTAAACAGCTAAATACAGCTCTCTGTCCTCCTTTAGCATGCTCCTTGCACTGCAAAACAACTGATTAACTCCTCATCCCCAGTCTGAGCTCTGCTGTATAAGGTTCAACGCAAATTTAGGTTCTTACACTGTTTGCTTTAAAAAAATACATTTAAACCAGTATTAAACTCCTAAACTTTTTTCAATAATGAATCCAGATCATGCAAATATACTAGGGGTGCACCGATACCAAGTATAGTACTCGGTACAAGTACAGATACTTTTCCAGCTCCAAGACTAGACTACAGAAAAATTCAAAAGTTGGGAGGCAGCTGTCATTTTTCAGGAGCACACGGAGGTCCTAGGATTTGTATATCTATGTTTTAATGTATGAGTTTGTTTTTATAAATATAAATACAGGGATGCACCGATACAAGTTTTCCAAGTACAAGTATTGATACTTGTCCAAGTACTTACAAGTACAAGTACTGAAACATTTTTTTTAATTGTAATGTGACAGATTTTCAAAAACAATATCAACTAATGATTTGAGGACAGTGGTGGAGCACCAGTGCCAGGCCCCAGCTGCAACCACTGCAACCCTGGTAGTTCTCATGAAAATGCCAAGTATCGGCATTGGTACTCGAAAATTATCAGTGCATCCCTAAAATATTCATTGCCCGGAAAAGTATCTTTAAATTTTTTGCCCAAGCATTTACAGCCATATTGTTTCAGAACAGCTGACTCCAACTTTCTCAGCTCAGCTTGCTTGAACTTCCCATTCAGGACAAAATCACAAGGTACAGAACAGACTCAAAACAGTTTTCCATTTACTAGCTTGGAGAAGGGAGGAGTGGAGAACAGGAAGGAGGAGAGAGGCTTGCCTTGCTGTGTCTGTGTCTTTGTGGAGACACACACATATTACTAGTACACACACAAGGGTGGCTCCATAGGACCTTACAAGGGAAAGGAGCCACCCTAAAACAGGATATTAGGGCCAGTGCTCAGGGATGAGCTGATTCTGCAGGAAACTAAAACTTTTAAACATCAAGAAGCAGCATCCATTGTAAGTGATTTCATCAGTATTTGAAATAGCTTCAAACCTGTTTGACTTTAATATCACTTAAATAATCTATTATTCAATATAGTACCACAATGATCTATGTCTTTTATATCTCCCTCATGTTCAGCTTTAATCTTAAATGGCACTTGCAACATTTATTCATAGCAAGGAAAAGCATAGTAAGTCATCGAAACAACCACAAATGATCCTACTGACCTGGCTCCAGTAATGTGACTTGGTTGCTTGGTTTCCATAGGTCACAGTTATGACACATCATTCTGCTTTTTATACTATCTAAAAGAAATCAAAACACACAGGCCTCACCAGCCATAGAATGGAGCAATATTCTATCAAACCTTGGTCTGTGTAAATATTGTTAAACAGTAAATGGTTGTGTGTGAAAATGATGTTACAATATATCTTCTGATTTTATCTTCAATAATTCCCCTTGTGATCATGTAAACAAAGGTTCTCTATTTTCTTGGAACTCCCACAGTTAGTGTAAACGGAGTAGTTTATGTGTTTAGATTCTCTGTCAGTCCCCTCCCAAGTAGAGATTGATAGTAATATTGTATGTTAAGTAGTGCAGGGCAAGTAAGGTCAAATAGGCAAATGCATGTATCATGTCAACTGCTCCCCAGGAAAAGTTTAACATCTATCGTTGTGAGAAAAAGTTTGTGAACTATTAGGATTTATAGGGATTTCTGAATGAATGGCTCCCGCAATGTGATATTATCTCAAAATAACAAATAATAAATGGACGTCTTATGTACTGTATTTTTTATGTCCTATTTGCAAACAAAATATTTACCAGTACCAGAACAAACGTTTTAAAGGAAACCTTTCAAGACAGAAACACAGAGGATGCTATTTTTTAGCTGTCCTGAAAATACTATTTACCTGGCATTATTGCTTCTATATAGTAGGCCAATGACCTGGAATATGGATTTACTTTACTCTGACTATAATCATCTGCAAACCTGTTCCAAGTAAGTGACTCAAGTGGGTCATCAAAAAGCCAGAATACCTATATTTTTAGTAATTCGCTCATTATCTTTCATTTTCAATCATCTCCACCATATGCTTTGATAATCAAACCTGTACAGCAGTGAAAAGCCAGGCCAGGACTCTGAATAGGCCATTCTTTAAAAAAATTATAATTTTGTGTTGTGTTTTTTTCAATATATAACAATGTGTAAACTTTACAAAAAGCTCCTGTAGTAATATAGTACATCTAGTTGATTTTCACCAACTTTTAAGAACAGTGTTTTACTCAGAAATAATCCATACCAGTACTTGCTGTCATTTTTCTTATGCTACACTCCTGCAGATCCTTATTATTTATAAGAATACCCAATCACGTTCAAGAAAAAAAAGTATTTTTGCATGCACGTGATTGGATGATAGAAGTCAGCAGAACGTCACCTCAATCACTAGGTCAACATTTCTCAACCTTTTTTCACTATGGACAACCTTTGGAAGTATGCAAAATTGTGAGGCCCCCAATCTACAATATAAAAATGTAATTATGTAAAAATTATGTGTGGCCCCTCCAAAACAGTACAAGACCCTTATCCTCGATAGGATACCCACCTAAATAAAAACACATTCCCCCTTATCATTAGGGTACCCCTCTTTTATATCAGCATCCCATTCCCATCAGGAGACTACTTCTCCATAGAGTCCCTCCCCTTTCACTTCAGAGTTCCCCTTCACATTAGCAGGTTCCTTTCACATGAGGTTCTCATTCCCCACTTGACATCGGAGTCCAACCATTTTCACCACACTGCAGCTGTAACAGCATGGCAGAGGGAAGGAGGCAGGGAAGATCTGGACTGAGACGGACTGTCCTCTTCTGAATGCTAGGGTTGGTCCTGTATTAGTATCATGCCTTTCCATGGTGCTGGTGGCCAGCTTGCCTATACCTTTCCTATGTATGACACTGCAAAAAATAGAAGATAACACTGACTAAACCATAAGGCACCCCAGGGTGCCATGGCACCCCAGCTGAGAAAGGCTGCACCAGGCTAAGGGGAAATTCCCTTGCAAAGTGAACAGCCTTTTTGCCTTTACCAAATCAACCCCACTAAACTGATTAGAAAACTCGACACCAGTTTTTCACTATGAAATATTTAACTATCCTAGAGGTTCATATACTTTGTCTACTGTTGTTCTTGATAGTTTAAGTAATGTGTTAATAGATATGACACTGTAAAGTCTTGTGTTTATTATTTGTGAAAGACGGTTCTCTTATGAACTATTATCACTTTAATGAACATCTCACCAAATTCCTCAATTGACTGCATGTGTATGATTGTAGTAGGCATACAAACCAAGTGTAAATTTAGGAAATGTATTGGTAAAAAATATATACTTTATATTAAACTACAGCAATCTAACAAAAAAATCACCTCAAATTTAGACATATTTACACAAGACATGCCCAAGATTGTCTAGATCCCCTTTCATATTTTAAGACTTTCTATACAGCAAGATTTATAATAAAATAATAACAGAAATCAACACATTCCAAACAGACATAGAGGGTTAACTAAGAAAGCAATTGTTTCCAGCAACCAAAAACCACAAAATGTCTCCTGGCAGTTAGCAGCATATGTTCCTTGGACTTAAATGTGTTTGTAGCCATGAACAAATATGCATGTGCAACAGGCAAGACTGGAATTCAGCCACAAACTGCAAAAAAAGGGTCATATAATAAAAATAAAAAACATTTTTCTTTTCAGGTCAAAAGCATATGAAATATATAGAGTGTTCAATGATAGAGCGCTTGTTTTAGTTTAAAAAGGAAATAAAAAGAAGAATGATTTCAAAGGTCATTTTACTATTTTCTAAAACAAAAGAACTTGAGTTATTACCACTACGTATAAAAAGCACATTTTCATTTTTTCCCCTTCAACTATTAAGTTTTATTAAAAGTATATATTAATAAAACTTTAAAAGAAAAAGTAAGAATAAGTTAACATAGGTTTAAAGTGTACTGAAAGGACAAAACCCGTAGACACTATAGCAGCAAATGGACCTACACTGCAGCACACCACAAGGCACATACAAAGCATTGTGGTGCATTCTATTTAAAAAAAGTGCAGGCCCAGTTTTTATTATGGTGCCATGCATTGGCAGCCCATTGTAAATTAACAAGTTTCCTTAATGCAATGCATGATAATGTGCAAAGACCCACACATGTAGGGAGTGTGGGAATGCACCAGAAACTGAACTTGAAGGTATGAAGAAAGCATTACAAAACATAAATGGTAAATAGCCCTAGTAAACATGCTCTCTACATACTACTACAAAGGACCATTGGAGATCTGATTTAGGTTAATGGCATGCATCAAAATCTTCATTCAGTATACTCTGACTGTGACCACTTTGATCTTCCAATAACAACAGGTACAGAGTTTCAATGCAGTTGTAGTATGTAAGTGTGCATGTATATTTGAGGGAGGTGTGACATTTTGAAAGGTTTGATCATTAGATGCCATTACAATGCAATTGAGTGGTAAAGGGTTAGAACTTCTGTCAGATTTGTATTGCTGTCTGGGTCCCCATCGTGAGGATTTTCCCCAGTTACTGTCTCTCAAACACAAGAGAAAGTGAAATTAAATCTCTCCAAATTAAGGTGAGATGCCACCTTTGCTAGCAAGTACCCCCTTTGGGAAATTTCCCCTCTACTCCAGATTGTGACAAATGTAATATTTTAAATTTTCCCTCACTTTCAGGACTTGGCGTAAGGGTGTATCTTCTCAACATGTACGTGGACAGCAATGAAAAATTAACAGAGGTTCTATCGCTTCCCATAAGCGCCCAAAGTTTTAGTTGATGTTCATTGTTATACATCTTAATTTTGTGCCTTTAGAAGAAAATCAGATGAGTTCTACTTGACGGTAGATGAAAACTTGAAACTGCAAAAGTACTCCTCAAAAAAGTATAGTATATTGACATATTACAAAGGACCTTCCCTCACCCCTCATAAAATGTCTTAGTGTTCCTATCTTGCCACATTCCCACTGTATCAGTTCTGCCGTGCCCTGCTATTTTAAAAATAACTTAATCGGCAGCCAGTTTCGTCTGCCTTATTCTCTGCCGGCCTACCGATAACATTTGTGCCTTATCTTGTGAATGCCCCCTAACATATTAGATTTGTTTGCTGAAAAAAAATCATATGGAGCATGCGCAAGATCAGTTGACCCTGGAGATCTCACGAGATCTTGCAGTTTAGATACAAGATCTCCCCGGAAGGCACTGGTGATGTAGCCTTTCCACCTGTCAGGTCCTGGCTACATCCCAGTGCTTCAAGAAAACAGAAAGTGGGATCAAGGTAAGTTTAATTTTGTCCACAATATGTTTATTTTTTTATAGCTGCATTGTGTTTTAAATTCAGCATGCAAAGTTTCATGCATCTGTTTTTCCTTTTTGTTTAGCGGGGACAGGTTCACTTTAACTAGCTTCCTTTCAAGGATGTACACATACAAACAGCAAATTAGAGCACTCACTGCAAGCTTATCGAGTACTCCCCTGTACTAGCTATATAAAAAGTGAAACATGCACCCACTGAAGCACTATCACTATAAACTATAAAGTCTATTTGCTCAGACACTACCAGTCACTTGAGATGATTTGATCACATATAGAATCTGTATCACTTATCTGCCTGTACAACACTATGGGGTCTATTCACAAAGTTGCCGAAGGATCTGGCCGTAGCTTCGGCCGATCCTTCGGCTAACTATCTTGTGTTGTGCAATTTGCTGCAGGGACATGCCATGTCATTATTGTATATGTAAAGTGAAGTGCTATGCAAACAAGCAAAATAAATACATAGCAAATTAATATGTATTTCCTCTTCCACTGTTTTCACTTGAAAATACAGTATCAATTACGTGTTGCTTTATTTCAAGTGGCTTAACTGAAAACATTGTAAATAACAATGTTAAAGCAAAACAAAACTAAAAGCCTTGGCACATATGGAATTATGTGTACCCCTCATTGGCTAAGCATCATAAAGACTTCTGTCTCTGATAACTGTGAAGGTAAATTGCTTCCAGTGCTATACATGGTGGCTATGGGATGATAAGGTCTGCTAGTGTAAACACCAGCCCCAGTAACCGATTCAATGTGAGGATGTTGTTTACTGTGTTTATTGGTGGTCTTCAGGACAGATCCATCATTCTCCATGTGTTCCCAGCAGACAAGAGCCAGGCACTTTGTGAGAATGTGATAAAATGAAAAATGTCATTAAACGCTAATTAACCTTTGATGTCAGGACACCACTTAGCAAAGCCATAAAGTTATTCAGACTCGAAACAAATTGCTCAAAAGTCTTCGAGTGCATTTTTATTGTTTCTTGCAGCAAACTCTTTACAAAATGTCTTTCTTGAAATTTTGAAAAGTTGTAGCTTTAGGAAAATCTGTAGGCTGTTACTTCTGACCTACTTTTGAAAATGCTGATGTCTGGCTCTCATTATAAACTAATGCATTTCGAGCCACTGGAGTTGATTTACTAAAGGATAGAGGTTGTTTGCAAGCACGGTATGTCCACTGAGCTAAGTAAATAGGGAAAAAGTTGCATTCACTACCCAAGTATGTAAAAAAATATATATACAGTCATGGCCCAAAATATTGGCACCCTGGCATTTCTGTAAAATAATGCTGCACAGAAATATGTGGCAGTTATACATGTTTAGGCATTCTCATGTTTATTTCTTGTGTTGGTATTGGTATGACACAATAAAATTGGAGGGAAAAAATAGTCAAATCTGACACATTCCTGGCAAAACTCCAAAATGGACTGGACACAATTATTGGCACCTTCTCCAAATTGCAAGAAATAATTGCATTCCAAGTTTTTGTGGCAAAGCATGGACAATCTCAAGGGTACAAGTTCATCTCCAGAGATCTTAATGTTCCTGTGTCCACTGTGTGCAACATTGTCAAGAAGTTTACAGCCCATGGCACTGTAGCCAATCTCCCTGGACACGGACGAAAGAGAACTGATCAAAGATTGCAATGAAGGATTGTTCGAATGGTGGATAAAGACCCTCGATCAACTTCCAGACAAATTCAAGCTGACCTTCAGGCACAGGGTACAACTGTGTCAACTTGCACTATCCGTCGCCATCTGAATGAAAAGGGACACTATGGTAGGAGACCCAGCAGAACAAGCACACGACAAAAAGCACCCAGAAATGGTTACAGACAAAGCGCAGGAGAGCACTGGACTGGACAGCAATCCGAATCCCATACAGTACCTGTGGAGAGATCTCAAAATAGCAGTTGGAAAAAGGAACCTTTCCAATCTGAGAGACCTGGAGCAGTTGGTGAAAGAGTGGTCCAAAATTCCTGTAGTGAGAAACTCATTGATGGTTACAGGAAGCGATTGATTTCAGTTATTTTTTCAAAGGGCTGTGCTACCAAATATTAATTGAGGGTGCCAATAATTTTGTTCAGTCCTTTTTTGGAGTTTTGTGTGGAATTTGTCTGATTTGGCTTTTTTTTCTCCACTGTTTTGTGTCATACCAATACAAACAAAGAAATAAACATGAGAATGCCTAAACATTTGTAATTGCAACAATTTTCTGCACAAAGTGGTGCATATGCACTGTGGCAGGGGTGTCTGAATTACAAAATTGATATAGATGCTGGTGAAAATAATGGATTTGGTGCTCGAAGTGACCGCTATGGATAGCGCCATTCAAATACCCAGCAGTGCAGAGATAGGTCACAGCACTATTTCCATCATTTAAACCACTATGACTAAAGTAGAATAATGTCATTTTTTTGCCTCTCCCACTTTGCCCCTTGAACATGTGCCCTAAAAAATAATAATTTGCAGAACCCTACAGAGACATTGGGTAAATCATTAACAATCACACTCTGCTCATACACATGATTTTAACTATCTACATATGCTTGGAGTGATTTCTCAAATATTTACAATACCCTGGAAAGAATAACTTTTTTCAACCAATGTGCAGTGGGTTTCCAGTTGGAAGACTGCAACAACTATCAGTAACCAATCAATTTGCTCTCATTGGGTTACAAATAGAATGTTAATGGGATATTACACGTGCAAGTTGTACCGTGTTTGTAAATGGTCTCTAAAATTGAACATTGCATATTATTTTACTATTAAACTGATTACATGTATTTTGCTGTTGTTTGTGTAACCCAAAGTTTACATATGCTGGTGCTCTACTTAGTGAAGAAGTGGTAGTTGCGCATGTGACAGCATATCTTTAAATTAAAAGACTTAGCGTGCATGGCATAGTTTTTTTCCAGGAGAAAAAAATAGCAACTTTTTCTGTTATATTAAACAAAAGACACTGCGCTATCTTTAAGCTTTTTCTGTTGCAGACCTTACCAATGCTACCATATGCAGCGTGTTATGTTCTATTATATGTGTGAGTCTCAAAACAGGCAAGTTCTAGAAATAAATAATAATTCCATCCTTAGTTGGTGGAAGGAAACCTAAGAAACAAAAGAATGGTTGGATACATGAACAATCCACTTAATTTGAACACATATGTAATCGTTTAGATCTTTGCAGGGAAATAAATGATTTTCTCCACTACCACATCTTTTCTAATTTTATTATAATGTATAAGTTATGTTAGTATGCAGATGTAAAGTGCAGATGTAAATGTGGTTAATTAGTAAATTCCAGGAATATGCTTGTCTAGCAATTCAATTAGAGGAGCATACAGCAAATATGGTGAAATGTTTCAGAGTGGAAGTTTGTCTGAATTTACACTTTTATTACTGGTAGCTACAGCCTTGCCGGGTGTAAAGGACCAGTACATCAGTACATCTATATGCATGAAACTTCCAGAAATGACAGAAAAATACCATACAATGAAATAAAACAAAAGATATAGCATCTTCTATATCAGTACAATTTGGTATACATTTGCTACAAAACAAAAGTCCCATTTTCTTCCCATGCAAGAAGCACCTTTCACCTTCGTTTTAAACAGTATAGGAGTCCCTTTTGAATTGTGAGATAAAAACCCACACTAAACCCAGGAGTTAAATCTTACAAATGCATTCAAGTACCTTAACTAGAAACAAAAATGTGTCTTATTAGTGTATCACTCAGATGTAGATCCTCAAATCATCTCAGAATTCATGCTGACACTGTCCTTCCTTCTGGAGGGTGGCTACTTTTGTTCCCCATGGTCCCTGTGTGTGTTATAAAGTAGCCAATGCTCCAAGCTCACTCCTGTGATGGACTACAATCTCACGTTTGGTTTACGCATTTGTCACTCTCCTCTGTCTTCCTATCAGCATGCTTCTTGACAGCACAAGAACTGATTGACTCTTTGTGCTGCTCCTTCTCACATTTCAACTGGCTGTACAGGGACTGTGCAAGAGGCAGATACCAGGTCAAATTCAGTTACATACATTGCTTGACTTTAAAAAAATAAATGTATTTATGTATTCATTATTACAGAGCTGCCTGTACAGAGCTGCCTGTATTCATTATTACAGAGCTGCATTAAAGTGATATTAAAGTAACAAATGTTTTTCCCTCCCCCAATGTTAATGTCAGCACTTACCTTAAATGATGTTCTTAATCCGATCTTCTTCTTTCTTTCTTGTCATTTTCACCTGTCCCTCCAGCGCTGCGGCGGGTCTCCGATCCAGCGCTGACTCCTCTGGGCTTGCTGGCACTTCCTGTCCCACGGTGTCTGCATGCGGGTGCACGCGTCCATAGACTTACCTTGCGTCTCTCCTCGCATCCCGGCCGAAAATGTTATCTGCGCATGCGCCCGCCCCAAGATGCTTTGCAGCCGCCCGAGAATTTTCACATTTTCGAACAGGAGCGCGTGGGGAAGTCACAGGTAAGTATTAACCCTTTTCACTTTTTGCATATATCTACTGCTTGCTAGCAGTAGATGTATGCAAAAAAACAGAGGCTTTAATTATCCTTTAATTTGTGTCTTTTAAATCTGGCTAAAGTTTAGTTTCAAGGGTTTTGGAATGCAGTTACTATTTAAGGGTTGATGTTTGTGCACTTCCTTCTTGGGATTTTGTTCTCTTACCCCAATCTGGCTTGGATACATTACAGCTCCCTCTGTGGGTTGGGGTGATTTGGCTTCTCTTGTTTCATGATCTGTGTTTATGTGAGGCTAAGACAGCTGCACTCACCAAGTACCGAATCCAGACTGGCTCTGAATGACAAGAATACATTATTGATATCTACTGCTACCACAGCTGCCATGGCACAATGACAGCTTTGCATGTCTGATCGCACATCAAATGCTGCACACACTCTACAAATTTTCTGCCTACTTCCTAACATTTCAAAATGAAAAAAGGACCATTCTTGACCCTGTCCTGTTTTAACCATAGTTAAACACATCAGGCTAGAAAAGGACTTTTGATTAATTTTTTAAAAGGAAACCTTTACTGAGAGAAATATGGGACTGTTTCTAAAAAATACAAATTGATTGGCTCTCAGTAATTTCTGAATCATTGATCCACTACAATCATAAAGATTTTACTACAATTAACCTCCAGAATTAATTCTTAACCCTTGCAGTGGGGCTACCTCCTGAACTTACAAAGTGAAGCCGAAACAGTTAACCAGCCCATTTAAAAAAAAAAGTACTTTAATTAAGCTAAAGTGCAGTACTTGTGAACGCTGCATATTCATTCAAGTACAAGAACACAGCAAGTGGGAGTTCCGTCAGGGCCGGGGAGGATATCTAAGCAATCTGCTGTATCCTTTAAGTATATAATGTAGGAAGTCATCTGCACCTGCTGCCTTCATCACCTTTGTGGATGCTTGACTGAAATCTTGAAAAACTCAAAACATTCTTAGAGGAAATATATAAAAGACCTTTATATGATCTGCAACAGCAGGAGTCTGAGCCAGAGCAATGCTTTTGTAAGCCATGATTAAATCAAATAGCCAGGAAGTTCAGCAGAATTGCTTTATACATTGAACATCTCTATTCATTGTGGTGAGAAAAAGGGCAATGAATACTTCGCAATGCATTACATAATCCATAGGAAGCTCTGAGCATGGTTTACTCCACAAAACACACTTTTCTTTTCTATTACTGAGACATTTATCTGAGTGTAAAAGGGTGCATATTAGAACTTGGTATATGTAAGTCACAAACCTGCACAATGAAAACTGTATGTTGCAAAAGATTTGTAGATTGGAGATAAAGGCAATTAAGCTATGCATATGAAAATCTTTACTTCTCTTGTAAAAGCCAAATTGGCGCTTCCAAATCACCAGTGGTGCTGTCCATCACAAAATAGGCACATAGGACAGCTTTGGAGATGGGAAGGGGCAAGAACATCCTCAAATTTTACAAGTGTAGGGCAGATTTGAATTTCATTTCATATGCCTATATCTTTGGCACTGTTGATCATTTTAATACAGATACTCCTCACTTAATGACCGAGTTCCGTTCCTAGGTCATTAAGCAAATTGATCGGTAAGATAGGAACTTTATACATTATGTACATTACAATATTCTAAATAAGAAAAAGGGCGAAAAGAAACTCCAACTTGATGACTTTGTTTTTATTTGCATTACATACAGTACTGCAGTGTATTACAGAACATAAAGCTACAGTACTGTACGTTGTCACACTACTGCCTGGGCTTGAGAGAGATCCCGGGCTGGATACTGTATCAGGATAGCCAACAAGGCCTAGGGCCGCTGGAATGTGTGGTTGGCACACATCCCTGCACACACTGTACTATACAGTACTGTACTGCATTAGTACTGCACTGGAGTGTTGGAGATGTACAGTACTGTACTGTAAATATGTAAATACAGTATTGCAAATACTGATCGAGAATAGAAGCGGAGCGGAGAACGGAAAATGCAAGATGAAGCCATGCATGACGATGAGATGCCGCACTGCCGCTGCCACGTTCCCGCTTGTACCATCGGAGAGATGGTCGTAAGTACGAGCGGTGGCTAAACAGGTAGGTTGTTAAGTGAGGAGTATCTGTATGTGGTTTTTCCCTCAAGGCAACCTCTTCTTGTGCATTTTGTCGTAATGGTAGTATGAACTATGCATGCTAGTGACAGGTTCGGTTTTATGGAAACTATTCCTAAATAGGCATTTGTAATAATGTGTATTTTCATTCCCAAAGTGTTGTAACAGTATAACCGTACCTCTTATGGATAGGTGTTTGTTATGGTATATAGTTGTATTTTCCCTCTTTGAAAGCAGACATGTCAGGCTAAGGGCCCCACAGAAACTGTCTAATTTGATGGCTCAGCTCAGTGCTCATAACTGACAGTCATGAAACAAAGATGCTGTCAGGATTACATAAAATTGCTGAAGTCATTGTTTTTTGATAATTTTATAATGTCCCCACTAGATAAGGCAGGAGATAGGAGAGGCTTTGTGATTTGCAAGGGAGAGAGTATATGCAAATATTGGGACATACAGCTATCCCTGGGAAGTAAGACTAGTGAGTTAACAGACATTGGTGACCTGTTATACTAATCATCTAAAAGTTTTCACTCTATAATGTACCATTTAAAACTGTACAGTAAAAGTTATTAAATACTATTGTATTTTTGTACATGTTGTGCACTAAAAGCACATTAGACATTTTCCTCTGTGTTAAAACAAATATATAAATGAATTGTTTTACAATATGTTTTCCTTTACATTAAAATTAGTCAGACGTGTTTATAATGGTAGCTAGAGCATTCTCTTCACATTTGTACCATATAAATGAAGGAATATGTGGATCATGATTTAAGTGAATCATCATGTAGACTGCATCAATTTATGCAGCCAGCCAGCACTTAGAAATCATTTTCATTACATTGTGGAGCTGAAATACATGTGGTATGAATCACAAAGAAAATGTTATCACAGTCAGTGCTAGCAGCTAGCATTTCATGTTCTTTGTTTTTTACTGACTGTGTCCCTTTAATCAGATATTACTTCTAGGTGCTGGCCAGCTATCTGCCTACATATGTTGAACTACAGGTCATGTGATGTCAAACTTCCATGCCAGGGAACTGTAAGGATATGGCCCTTTGGGACTCAGGGTTTATGCCTCTGATTTAAAGTTCATTACTTGAGTGACCTACTTATCATTTTTGGTCCCCGGTCTTCCAATGTTATCATCTCTATGCAACAACCATGTTGACAGTTGTAAATTGAATATATAATTGTACATATGTTTCTAATACCAGTATACTATAAATTCTGATCACTGACCTACTGACATCCATCTCACTTATAACCTCATCTCTTGCATGACTTCTCTCAGACACCCTAAGCAAAAGAACAAAACAGGAGCGCCAGGCCAAAAAGAGGAGGTCCAAAATGCTTTAACAGTTCTTTGGCAAGATTACACAAAACAGCCAGCTCATTTGCTGCCCCTTCAACATGGCTTAAAGTGACATTAAAGTCACATCCTACACTCTAATCCATTGCTGACTGTAGTGTATTCTGTGTCCCACGGTGTCTGTCTGCGTGCACGCTGCTGGGCTGCCTGCATTGACTTGCACTGTGTCTCTCGTCATCTCCCGGCTGAACATCTCTACTGCGCATGCACCTGCCCATCATGCTTCATGGCCATCTGAGAACCTTCAGATCTTCAGACAGGAGCGAGTTTTTACCTATTTGGTAATATTTTTTTTAATGTTTTTGCATATATCTACTGCTTGCTAGCAGTAGATACAGTATATGCAAACAAAAACAAAGGTTTAATTGTATTTCAAGGTATTATTAAAAATTACTTTAACAGACTGATCTGTAGATAGTGTATCTGGGTGATTCAGAGCAAACAGTGAAGGTATGTGCCAGTGTAAGTGTTAGTGACTTTTCACTGCCTCTAACACTGGTATTACCCTTCACTGATTTATTTCTCTGAATTAATCAGTTTTGAAGTCCCAGCACCTATTATGTAGGTATAACTTCCACACACCCCATCAGACTTCTGGAATCCTCTTCCCTAATACCTCCTACATCCCCCATCCCCCCCAAAAAAATAATGTTTAAACAGTCCTTAACAATCTTCACCTTCAAATTTGCCTATCCATCCTTACGTTAATTATTATTTAGGGTAATAAATCATTTCCAACATCTGCCAAGTAATTTGCTAATTATATGTAGCGCTGCACATATCCTAAAGTATAATCTTGTATGTTCCTTTTTTCCAGTGTCATGCTTTTGCAGATATTTTGTTCACAGATTATTGCGTAAGCACAGGCACACACACTTGCATGCACAAATATATAAACTATTCTTTAGTAAAATGATATATACCTCAATATCTCTTCAATCTCCATTCTCAAACTGTACCAAAAATTGCAGCATACTTCTTTCACAGTAATCTGATAATCAGCAGCTTTCACAGTAATCTGATAATAGTTTCCGCAATAAATTACTTTTGAAAATTATTTCATTTTTTTTATGTTTTATTTTAAACCATTAGACTTCTAGAATGCATAGAACTAAGCCCTTATACTCTTGGATCACATGCCCTACTCTGGCTGTTGGTAATTATGCCCTTGCAATCTCCCTTTGTTTGTGAAAAGAGGTTTATACCTGGTTTTAAGGATTGCTTTCAAGTCCAAACATTTACTTTGGGAAAGATTTTGTTTTCAAGCTGTTATGCTTAATGTGAAAGAGCGTACCTTTAACAGGACCAGTTGAGCAAATATGGTGAAAGATAGGGTGACTCATTTCATCATATTAGACCTCAGACACCATATATACAATGTCAGCACATTTGGTGACCTTGACACAACTATTTACATCTGTGAGATGCCAAGGACTGTTGTTCATGGCCTGGGAGCTGAATAAAATCTGGAAATCATTCAGTAACCCCCATTAGTAGCATCAGCTTGATAGTTAGCTATTTGCTTTTAGGGTCTCAAAATAATTTGGTCTGTTGTGTTTTAACATTTTCAATAATGTGGAATGTAAAAACATTAAAACTGATGTAAGATATAGAACATTTGGTCACACTCATGTTTAAATCTTTTTCTTCCCTTCCCTAATTGCTTGAAAACTTTTGTCTCTGAAACTGTCACAAATTACAAGAATAGCTTGTTTTAGCTGTTGATGGGAGTTTACAACTTCTTAGCCTGAACAACTGCATTTAAACACAATATTTCACATGAGGAAAAGATGCTAAAGCCAACTGAACATAAGGGGAAAATGAATTAAATAAAAATACAAATGTAAAATAAGTATGCAATTGATCTGTTTTGGAATAATATTACTAACCGTCTATATCTTAGTATCTTTTGGGTCTTTCTACAGCAGGGAAGTCATGAAGCACTATATCTACCCATTAAAAAAATGCAAAATACAAAAAAAAAAAAAGAATGAAATCATACACAGTTCCTGTAATATGACTATAAGTATAATCATTTCACTATTCAAAAAAGAATGTCCAATAGCAGTTTCATCACATCAGCAGAAAAAAACAAGGGGCATTTGATTAATGTGCCCATAGCTGTGAACCAGTAACCAAAGAGTGTTCAGCCAAGGTCAGCCACCAAAGGAGTGTTTGTGAAGACCCCCCAGAGATGTGCAGTTAATGGGCTAACATATTTCATGGCTGGCTTGCTGTGTTTTCTCACTCCTTCCTTGCCACGGCCTCCAGAGATTTGCTACAACACTCAGTTGGATCAATTTATTTTGTCTAATGGGTGTGTTTGTAACTTTTAAAGGTTCAGCAATTACTGAGATACCCAGTAACTGATGTTTTCACACCAAAATATCAAAGTATAAGGAGTTTTTAAAGAAACCATCTGGATATATATTATACTTATTTTGGAATCATAGTACACACATGTGCTGATATGGTTTATATGAGACACATGCCATATAAGAAGACAAGAAACACCACCATAAAAGAGAAAGGCGGCCATAGAGATGAATGGGAACTGCATTGTCTATTCTCAGATAAACTGCAAATAATGTTCCATTACAAATTATTTATGCCTCTGACCCCATCTGCCTATCTGAAGTATATTACATACAGAACTGAGACCGGGAGTTTCCGCTACAATAAATGACTAGGGTTGCTCTTTAAGAATGTTTGCTGTATCATATTATTTTACCACATTAAACATTTTAGGCTATGTAAGTATCTAACAAACATTATGAATATTCTTTTTTTAATATAACAAAGTATAACACATTATATTGTGCAACAGCCTTCTGAGAGCTATGTCCTTAGATGTCTGAAATGATGTTGTGGGAACTAACCTTTAGTTAGTTAAAAAAAAAAGCAAATTATACTACTAATTTAGGGCATACTCACCCACAGCTCCAGGAACAGTGTTAACTGTACATATTACACTGTATTCCAGCATAATATTGTTTTCCCATAAGAAATATTTTAGTTCTGGGCCAATATTATGTATAAAACAGAATCTTTAAGCAGAAGTGGGATATACTCATATAAATAGGCTAATTTTATATAAAAATAGGATCATTCCAAATATCTTAAAGGTGTGAAGCGCAGAAGTATGGTGCACAGTAATCAATAAAATGTATTCTTCCTGATAGCATCTAGTATCTAGCCACTATCACATCATAAGGAATTTAACAAAACATAAAGCAATAGAAAAACATTTTACTCTTAATTGCTTAATACCATTAGTTGTTTGCCTATCTTATACCATAAGAGGGATATTTATATCCTCATTGATGAGTATTTATGTTAATTAAATTCTCGCTAAATATGTAGTATTTGCGATTCTCTAGTCATTATTTATTTATTTATCATAACATTGACCCATTAAGGTGATACACCTCGAAGAGGGCATTGACTGTGCTACATGAATATTTTACAGGGTCCAGGAGATTATTTTACTCTTGGAGATTATGCCTTGACACATGAACTTACTTTAAAGAGAATTTAAATGTAGACTAGAATGAGATGTCAACTATTCCCAAGTAATCCATTACTATAAATCTATTTGCCTGTTTTCCCAATAAAAATCATATTGTTATTTATGTATCTTTAACATAAACTATAATGTATATTTTGCATAATTTATTTATGTACATGTAACTTTTTAAACGTACTGTTTAGAAATTGCTGAAACAGATTACACATAAAATCTAATTCAGATCAACTGTAAGGTATAAGGTTCTAAAAAGTTTAATCAAGAAGAAAGTGCTTACAAAAATATAACAAAAGTTTAATTGAAGACACAACTGCAAGGAGTTTGCATGTTCTCCCTGTGCTTGTGTGGGTTTCCTCCAGGTACTCCAGCTTCCACCCAAACTCTAAAGACATGCTAGAAGCTTAATTGGCTCCTGTCTAAGTTGGCCCTTGTATGCATGCTTGTGCGGTAGGGACCTTAGATTGTAAACTCCTCGAGGGCAGGGACTGATATGAATGTGCATGTAAAGCACTCCATAAAATTGGCAGTGCTATAGAAATACCTGTAATAAATAAATACATACATACATGCATACCATGTAGCAGCATGTACACCTCTGGCCTCCGTTTTTTTCTAAATCACGCTCTCCAAGTCTCCACTGACATACTAATGCCTATTCTATGTTACAAATATGTCTTCCTGGCAACCCCATGTCTCTGGAATTTTCTTCTCTTTTATGTCACAGTCCTCCCCCACTGATAAAGTGTACCTGCGCCCAGACTGTGGGCAATAAACTATTTACATATCCTTTCCTGTAGTGAAAGAGCTTTAGAAACAGTGAGTATTTGAGTGGAGTGTGAATAGAAAAGATCACAATAAATACTCTGAAGTGCGGTTTCAGTCATTTCTAAAAGCTTAGAAAAACCTGCTGTTTGTTTCCATTAGAGGGCTGGCAGGCCACCAAGATCTGCTCCCTTAGAAATACACACTGTCTCTGACTTTTTTCCACAGTGCCCATTGATACAGTGGTAATTGAGGGCTTTTTAAAATGCTTTTACTGCTTGTTTATACTATGTAGATACTTTAAATTGCATAATCTGGGCAGGGGTTCACTTTAAGTTAAATAGGCTTTAAAGTGGTATTAAACTCTCAAACTTTTTTTTCAATAATGAATCCAGATCAAACAAAAATGTATTACCAAGCAAAGTATTCTTTACATTTTTTTCCCAAGCACTTGCATCATCATGTTTTCAAACATTTGCTCCAATTCTCAGCTCGGCTTCCCTGCACTTCCTGACCAGTACAAGATCACAAGGGCCATATCACAGTCTCTAGCAGCTGTCCATCTACTAGCTTGTAGAATGGAAGAGCAGGGGAGTGGCTTGCCTTGCTGTAACGGTGTGTTTGTGGGTGGAGACACACTGTTGGGGTATATGCATGTGCATAGGAAGTGGTTGAAAATCAGCTGCAGGAAAATTAGCTTCACTGAGGTGCATAAAAGAATAAAAAGGTAGAAACACATAATTTATCAAAATAAATGCTAGTTGTGTATAATGCACTGTGCTTTAGCAAAGTGAATATAATTCAGTTAGGGTTTACATGCATTTCATTTTACAGCCTCTTTCTTCCCCTTAAAATGCTTCCCCTCATTGCACATAGGCAGCCAAGAAACAAAATTAAATTGCCTTACTCTTGAAATAAAAATCATGAACACCTAATGAAATTTAGGCAAGCAAAAACTATTTTGTTTACATTTGCATGCTCCTTTGTGATCAGTATATATTTTATAGACTAAATCAATATCTGGGCCAAAACCATAATGTGCCATTTAAAAGAAACAAGCCAAATGGTGTATTCTAAAGTGTCATTTTAACTAGCAGATCTATGTTCAAACCACCAATTTAAAGGGACTCTGTGGTGTACTTTCTTACCTGCCTGAGCTAAGACTTTTAACCAGACTGGCCCCTATATTAATTCTGGGGTGCAGTCCTCCCATACAGCTTCACATAGAGAACATGCCTGTCTAGTAACTACTATGCAGCCAGGATTTGGCCAAAGACTGTTTCCACTAGAAGTTATTAGCCACTGCTCAGCCAAGTAATAAGGGATGTGAAGGAACCTCTTTAAGGGAAATGTAAACTTGGGTAGCCGAAGAGAACATTGGTCATTGGAAGGTGACAGAGCATGTAAATCCTTTAGTAAAATATATTTCCAAAATTTGAACTTCTTGCCAGCCCAGAATTCAATTAATCGGAGAAAAGAAATACAGTTGTCTTATTTTTTTCTTAACTATATTTTCCACCTTCTGTTTTACTTTGCTTGGTTAACCAATTTAATATAGGGAGACTTTGTACTGAATTTCATTATGCTAAAGCTGCAGCACTGAAAGCAGCTCTTATTCTTCATGATGTCCTGCTCATTAATCATCCTCCAATCATGACACATTTCTCACTTACAAATGAGTATCTTACCAGATGGCCCAGCCTAAACATTAAGGATTACACCAAGCACTGCAGAAAATGTTAAAATATGGTGTAAGGCTACAAGCAATTTACAAGTAATACATTCTGTCTGAATTTTCACAGATCAAGAAAATGTTTATCAAGGCTAGATGCTGAACAGCAATAACTGACTATAACCTTTGCCAAATCCAACGTATGCATCATGGGTGAATGAAAGGGAAAATCTGACTGGCTAGTAGGATGATCTATTTGATGTGACACATGTCATATCAGAGCCATAACCTATTCTCTTTCTTCAAAAAGTCATAATGTTTGCTGAAATTAGATGCTAATTTCTGAAAGAGCGAAGTACAGCCCCTTATATCACATGCTATGTGGTCAATTTATAGTTTTAAAATAATGAATAGCAAAAAGAGATATAATTAATATTTTGCCCTACTATGTGTAAATTAAATAGGTTTGTGTAAATGCACACATAGGGGTGGCAATGTGACCACGTTTCATGTCCCACCCTTAATATGGGTGTAAAATAAAACATGGTATAAAATGTAAACATAACCTTTAAGTACTGCACAAAAGGTGACACAGTGCCTGCAGCAGAAATGTGGGTTTACAAGCAGTTAGTCTGCATAGTTCTTAGGCCTTAGCAACAAGGGTACAATGTATTTTCCACAGGTTGTCTTCCCATAGCATACATGATGTAGGGTGTGTGATGTGTTGTGTATTCTTCTCTGTGAGCTGACACATTTCTGAGTTTTACATTCATTATTAAGTTAGTAAACAAGCTGCCCAAGGGGCTGTAGACATACTGTAGGTGTCCCAGTCTGTCATTGTTGATGACCATATAAGTAAAACTGTATCAAAATTTATTAGGACCCCATTATGTTTTGTTTTTGTTTTTTTTGCTATGTCCCTGCTGGGTCTAGGATTGCCAATAGGACTGAAAGAAAGGAAATATCCAAACTTTTGAGTTGTCACCAGAATATGAATATGGAAATCTTCCTATGTGAACACGTGTTTTGGTGACAACGGTCAGAACGGTCATGATTTCCGTCATTTTTTAGATATTATTCTCACTCTCTGTTGTGCCTAAAGAACGGGAAGTATAAGAAAATCCCCTTAATGGGTCACACATGGCTAAAAACAGGTTTCAGTTCAACCATTCCCTACTCAGTCCAAAGTGAAAAAAAATATGTTTTGACCCCAAATATACTTTAAGCCTCTCTGACTATCCAAGACAATCCTACCCTGTAGTGCACTGCCATTATGTTCAAATAAAACAAAACAATTCAGCATACAATATGGATTTATAGTGATCTGGTACAGATAAAACTATCTGTATATCAATTTTCACAGTGTTTAAAAAAAATGATTTTTGTTCAGGTTTATTTTTACCTTTGGTAGAGTTAGTAATACTATTGCCATTCTGATTTCAGTTGCATAATATGTTCCTACAGCTCAGCAATCAACTCCATTTTTTTTTCTCTAACGAACCATAAACTGGTTGGTTTTTGAGACACATTCAGCAGATAAGACTATTTCTAATGAATACATGATACTAGCAGACACAGGGGGAAGACACTTAAACTGGTACCAACAGAAATCTACTGCAGGGTTTTTGCATGATCAGGTCATAAATATAACACTTGCAGAAAGAAATCTTAAATTGGCAACTAGACTAGAACTCCCAGACTCACTATCACAAATGGGTAGAAGATATTTGATAACATTTCAGAGTTAATGAAAAATCAGTCTGTGTATGTTGTGCTTTAGTCACTAACAACATAAAAAAGACAATATTCCAACCAATAACAATCGGACTATTGTATAAACTGTTAATGCATTCCTCGTTGGTATTCATTACGCATTATGGAAGCTTTATAATCCCTAGGCGCAACATTTACAGCAGGCTAATGCCATTATTAGTAATTATTCCTTAATTATTCGACTCCTTGCAGTGCATAATTGCTTGTCTGGCCATGTGTTTTATAGCACAGCAAAATCATATCATGCACACATGTGTCTGCTATGGTAAGAGGCAAATTACTTAGAATGTACAATTCACATGAGGGGTATTTTGTTTTCATTGGGACTGCAGGCAAATTTTAACAAGCTAGAAGACTAAAAAGCAAAAACAATACAAGGCATTGAGGAATGAGCAGAAAGAACTGAACAAACGCTCGTCACATCTGAGCCATTATTTTTTTTCATGGCATGGAAATGCAACAATTAAATGCTATTGAGCTAACATCATCACATTTTTAAATAACCACAGGGAACTGTTTAAGTGCATCTTGACTGTGAGTTTACATTGATACCCCCATGGTTGTTTATATACAGAGCTAGCATAAGCGGAGGCAGTCTGTCCTTGAACAGATTAGCAACGCCACCTTTGGGATGCAGCACTTTCAGTTACAAACTGAGACATGGGACAGCTGTGTGAGTGAATTAAAGGCTCTAGATGACTTTTGTTTGCAACAGCAGGTAAAACATTTCCCACCCACAGCTTCAGCCATCTAAATTGATGTCTGGGTGTTTTTCCTGTAATTTATTTCCTCAGCTGGACAGCTAAGCATCCATCAAGTTCAAGACAGCAATCAATTACAAACTTGTAACAGTGCTGATGTTTTATACAACGCTCTAATCTTAAGGCAGATACATAGGCCAAGATTAGTGGTTACCATTGTGGCTTTGCAGTACTGGGATGTGGTCTCTGCTCCCATCAAACAGTTTGCAGGAGCTGTATTATATTTTCCTTCTGTGTCTCTGTGATAGGGAAATAGATTTTAATTTCATTTGGTGAAGGTACTAAAGTGATATTTACTATAAAGTGTTGTAGAATATGCTATGCACTATTGCAACGAACAGAATATATAAACTATGCAACATGAACTAGCACATTAGAATAGGTATACATACAATAATTATTGGACTTACAGTATATACTGATACAACTACAATGATACAACTGATTGAAGTGTTGCTTATGATATTCTTATAGCAAGTGGCTTGCGGTTCAACAATACTGAGTGCCAGGTTGGACAACAAAGACTGTATGCTGCTTGCCATGATAAGGCCATGCCATTATATGTTTGCATACTCTCATTTTGTGAAAAGAAAAGAAGCAGCGTCAAAAGACACCAGCACTTGGATCCTGGCCCGGGACTCCACCGTTTCATCAAACTTTGCCTGTCTATTTACAGCATTACAATAATGGTACAAAATAGATAACTATGTAAAACATGTAACAACAAACAAAAATGGAGTATTAACTGAAACTAAAGCACAATCATTATAATTTAACTCATGACTTTTGTCACAGCCAATTCATTCAATTTTAAAATCCTGTTTGCTACTTTGCAATAATAATTAATCATGCACCAGGCACAGTAGTAAAATCTGTAATATCCCAATTACTATTTAACGCATCATACAGATTTTTACCAATGACAGAGAGGACAGTATGCTTGTCATGATACTGTTTTAAAGATAGATTAACCAGTTTACTAATCACATTAATATACACCTACATGACAGATGGACCGTCTACAGAATTCTCTGGCTTATTATGTACTGTGCTTTATATGCAGATGGCTCTATTGGCACAGCAGATTTAAATCGGCACATTACAAAATAAATGCAACTAATTAATTACATCAATAAACAGTTAATCACAAATATATAATAAACATGCCCAAGAAATTATTCCAATTACATTTTCAATTACAACTTGAGATCTCACAATATAACTAAACATTTTTATACAGTATTATACTTTTTTGTTCCCATTTTTTCTGCACAATACAGCTCTTGTAAGTTGTGTTTTTTTAAAACAATCTTATTTTTTGGCCAGTAGATTACATTACAGACTTTTCCAATAGACGTATTGAGACAAGGTAAAATCATTTTTATTGATGAATGAGTAGCCATATCTGTACCTTAAACAACCACAACAGAGGGGAGGGTGTTAAGCCAAACTAACAGATCCCATTGTGCCCAATTAGCGTGACAGTTAGCCAGTGACCAGACAACCAGAATTGCTGACATTTCCAGTTACACACAGGTGGGCCTTATCATGGTGATGGTCAAATGTACTCACACTAAGATAATAGATAGGATGAGGAACCATAAAGCAAAGACTTAAGTGCTTTGCTGACCATTAAAAACTTACAAAAAAAACTACTTTGTGTTCAAAATGCCCAGACTCGTTGTTTTTGTGTGGTGCTGCATCACTATTAAAGCATTGAAAAGATCTCAAGTGTGTGTGCAAGGTATTTTTTTTTATGCCAGGCCTCACTTTCAGTACTGTTTCAGAGACAACAATGAATTATAACTTAATGTCATGTCAATTAAATGGAAACCTTATATGCTGCTTGTCAGTAAATTACTTCAAAATCCCAGTAAGCATAACTGGAGGATTGAAACAAGGTTTAGCATGCAGAAAGGAATGGATTTGATAGGTGGTAAGTACCAGAGCACATAGCCAAATTCAGGGTCACATAATCAATGTGTAAAACTGTTCCTCTAAATTAGGGCAGTAGTCAGCTATGAACACGTGCTCCTGGTTCTCTAAAGACAGCACAATCAGAAATACTTCCCAACAAAAACATAGAAACCAATAACAAAAAATCTAATTGACTTTTTATATGTATTGGTCCTTATACTGCACTTTGAACACCATCATTACTATCTGCATAGCATGCAGCTGATATGTCTATATTTTACAGCAGATGTTCTCCATATTATAGTAATTTCCACAAAAAGAAATAATGTGCCCCACTATACATGACAATAATATAGCTCAATTTTTTGTCTGGGAAAGAGATAAACCAAGCAGTTACTCTTTAAGTTCAACCATCAACAGACAAGTAGGTTTTAATTTCAGCTTTTGGTATTCTGATCCCTCAATTAACTGAGATGCTTAAGCAGAAGGTAACGGTGAGTTCAGTGTATGTAATGTGCCACCACTGAATTAATTGCAGATATCTATCTGTTGCACGGTTTACATTACTTAAAATCGAAACCACAGAGTTATTTTCAATATATCAGGTATTATCACCTTGTAAGTGCCTCTGCTATTTATTTAGCTTTCAGATTTCTTTTACCGTACAAAAATTAATGAAAACAGTCAGAGCAATTCTTGCTGTGATCAAAAGGAAAGTTTTAAAGCACCAAAAATGTAAAATGTATTTAAAAGAGGCAACTTTATCTTTAACGCTGAACAAAGGTAAACTTTTCTACGTAACTTTACACTGTTCTTTGCAAAGCTAATGAATGCCAGTTACTTTTTTCATACTATTCTTTTTCACTGAACGTTAAATAATGCCCCTCTGAGCATTTAAGAGGAAAAAAAAGGGAGTAGAAATAATTCGACCTACCTGCATTTAAAAAAAGATATTTCAAGTTAAAGAGTGAGCAACATCAAAGCAATTTTAACAAAGTAATACCAGTATTTCAGGGGTGATAAACTACCTGGAGCCAAATAGCCAATATGCCTAAAATGAGCATGAGCTGGATTCTATTTTTTTCCCTTTATGAAACTTTTAATTGATTACAAAATTGCTCTCTGCCTCCTACATTGGACTGACTTGCCTCTAAATACTACATTAGTGTGTCCATCCCTGCATTATTTAATATAGTAATTGCCAGCAAAATCAGTGAATCTGCTCCTCTTCTTCTTTTTGGCAACAAAATTAAGCTGTGAGCCAGCACAGTTTCATTTGTATGCAGCTAGGGTCAAAGCATGTTTTTGTTTAGACTTCTGATGTCCTACTTGTCGTGATGCTGGTGGCTTTCAAAGGGGTGAGAACAACTTGTATCATCCAGATAGTAAAAAAAAATATAGAATGATAGAATGCTATATGTGATGAACATTGTAATCTTTTTGAAGCATTGCCTGAACATCTGTGAACTGGGGCAAAAGAGGGCTATAGGGCTCCATGTGAGAGCAAGCACCATGACACAAAGCTAAGTGATAGCTAACAGTATGAGAGAAAACGCAAATGGTGCAGGCAGAACTCAATGGCTATAAGACAACATAATACTTCTTTATAGAGTTTACAATAGACGTTCCCCTTAACCAATTATTGTATGTACTATATGCATTAAAGTATGCATTTATTGATAGCTTCTATGCTGAGAAGTGTTTTCAGAGCTTTGAACATGAACAACAGTTATTATCTCACTGGCCATAAACGTATAGTTAAGGTTTGAACAAGAAAAAACTGCTCAAATCCCTCATTCATGCTAAATAGCATGAATGGAGGAATTACCCTTGCTGGCTTTTGTATTTTGACACAGATGCCCACACTTGTCAAAATACCCGAACTGATTTGCAGCTCATTGCCTACAATCCCTGTTCGATTGACAATTTCCCACCCAGCGCCTTTGATCTTTCAGATCTTTCAAAGCTTGTTGAGCGTGGTACCATGATTAGACCTATGGTTAGAAAAATACAGTTGTACTCATGAACCGCACATGTGAGATCTTCCCAGAGTGGCTCGATGATATAAAGGTCAGGAGACTGTGATGGCCACTCCAAAACCTTCACCTTTTTCTGCTGTAACCACTGGAGGGTCAACTTAGCTTTGTGCTTAGGGTCATTGTCGTGCTGGAAAGTCCAAGAGCGACTCATGCGCAGCTTTCCTGCGGAAGAATGCAAAATGTCTGCCAGTATTTTCTGACAACATGTTGCATTCATCTTGCCAACAATTTTCACAAGATTCCCCGTGCCTTTAGAGTTTACAACCCCCCACAAAAAAAAACCATCAGTGGGCTACCACAATGCTTCACAGTGGGGATGGTATTTTTTTATCTATAGGCCTTGCTGGCCCCTCTCCAAACATAGCACTTATAGTTGCGACCATAAAGCTCTATTTTGATATCGTCACTCCAAATTACAGTGTGCCAGAAGCTGTGAGGGCTGTCAAGGTGTTGTCGGGGTTATTGTAACCGGGCTTTTTTTGTGGCATTGGTGCAGTAAAGACTTCTTTCTGGCAACTCAACCATGCAGCTCATTTTTGTTCTAGTATCATTGTATTGTGCTCCCTGAAACAACCACACCATTTTTTTCCAGAGCAGCCTGTATTTTTTCTGAGGTTACCTGTGGGGTTTTTCTTTATATCCTAAACAATTCTTCTGGCCGTTGTGGCTGCAATCTTTCTTGTTCTACCTGACCTTAGCTTGGTATCAAGAGATCCCCAAATTTACACTTCTTAATAAGTGATTAACAGTATTGACTGTCATTTTCAAGGCTTTGGATATCTTTTTATATCCTTTTTCATCTTTATAAAGTTCCATTACCTTGTTACGCAGGTCTTTTGACAGATCTTTCTGCTTCCCATGGCTCAGTATCTAGCCTGCTCAGTGCATCCACTAATATAGAAACTAATATATAATGCATTGCTAAAAGGTTAAAGGAGAACTATGAGGTGAGTGATTCTCACTCACCTCATAGTTCTAGCCGACCTGTGACAATAAGACTGTCACAGGTCGGCTCAGTAGATCGGGAGGAAGACAATATTTGCTTATCCCGAAGATCACCTTAAAAACTCCCCACCAGAGATAAGTGATAATCTTTACATACTTGCCAACAAATTTGTCCCAATCCCCAGGACACTGTTACCCTTCCCACAGTCCAAGTTTAACACGACTACCTTCAGGGTCCCGCCCAGATCATGCCACTTCTAAGATGAGCAAACAAATGCAAGGCTTAATTTGTCAGTTACCTGGAGTTATTCTTTAAACCCCCCAACATCAATCCAAAACAGAAATAAAAGTTTTGGGCAGAGTGACCCTTTCCCAACTGATTTCAACTGAGTGCTGTTTATAAACAACCTTTAGGCCCAATTGTACTATTGGATTATGGTAACATAATGCACATTTCTGTGTGTTACTGCAATGCATAGTAAGTTAAAGGAGAACTATGGGGTCAGTTTTTTCCCCATAGTTCTCCTTAGGGTAACGGGAGGACACAAACTAGTCAGCGCTGGCAGATCGGAGCGGGGAGAGGGGAATCCAGCCCCTCCCCCTGTCACGGCAGAGAGCCGTGACAGGATCGAGAGGTGAGCGAACCCGGTATGTGTTCGCTCACCTCCCGATCTACTGAGCCGATCTGTGACAGTCTCATTGTCACAGGTCGGCTAGAACTATGAGGTGAGTGAAAAGCACTCACCTCATAGTTCTCCTTTAAGAAACAGTGTGGTGTGTTGTAGTGTCATGTATTTGTAATTGGCTCCGCAGGACACATACTTTATAGCACACCAAAACACACAGATGTGAGCCATCTGTGCATTCTGTGCAAATGCTACATGTCAGTTAAAATCTACATGGTGCCTTAATGCCTTGCATGTTAACACACAAAATACCACATGTTAATGCACCACAGCAGTCTGAATGGGCTCGGGTCTTCTGACATCTCCCTTTGGGTAATTCTAAGCAATCAAGGACTATCATACTAAAAGTTATCATGTGAAGATTGAATGTCTTTCATAGCAATGGCACATTTAAGAATAAATGAGACAAATGTGGTCAGTAAAAGAATGTATAGCAATGAAGGTAATTATGGTAAATACAGTAAATGCTGATAGATATCACAATGCTGGGAAAAGGTCACTGCAAGCATTTATCCTTTCATAAGAAAATGAAAGGCATTTACTAACGGATCAATGGCACTGCCTTGCTCTCAAATCCAAATGAATTGCATGGTATGCAATCTATGCGTAATGGTTTGTTCCTTGCTTCAATGCACAAAGCAGAAGATGGGTAAAGGAAATATCTGCCATTTTTATATGAAAACACACTAACCCGTTGAAATATTTTGTGACTTTTCTCTGTTAATCTGTTCTTTCTTAATAACATATTCGTATTGTTTGTATATGTTTTCAATACTATCCAACATTTGGTTAGTGCACTGGCTAAATGGTTAGCACTTTTTCCTTGCAGTACTGGGATCCCTGGTTAAAATCCCAGTCAGAACACTATCTGCATGGACTTTGTATGCCTTGTGCTTGCATTGGTTTCCTCGGGTACTCTAGTTTCCTCCCACACTCCAAAGACATACTGGTAGAACTGTCTAAACTGGCCCAAGTATGTTGCATGCAAAATAGGAACCTTAGTTTTTAAGCTCCTTGAGGACAGGGATTGATGTGAATGAACAATATGTAAAGTGCTGTATAAATTGTTGCCCCTATGTAAATACCTTTAATAAGCAAATATGGAGTAAAAATGTAGACTACCTTTAGGTAAAGTTGTTTTTTTTTAACCAGTCCTCGTTAAAATAAAGAATTCAGCTCTCCTTGCAATACTCAGCCTGTCTCTCACCCGGGTACCGGGTGACACCTCGCCGTGATGTCATCATGCATGTGAGGCTATCTTGGTGATAACTGCCAACGACCATCTTGGTGATGGACGCAGGCAGAAAGAGGAGGGAATGTTCACCTGGAGGGATGAGGTCCACCTGGCGGAATGATGGCCCGCAATCCACCACCCCCCTAGTGACGCCACTGCGCCAGTAGGATAATGCCCAGTGCCATTCAACCCACTGCCTGTGAACCCACAGAATAAAGGAATTAACCACTCCCTGGGGTGGTGGGTCATTAGGTCTCTCTGGAATCACATATCAATGCTGTGGCATTCAGAACCCATCTGCCACCTCAACAAAAAGAGGAGAAAGTGGGTCTATGATGTCACTAGACCAAACTGAAGAACAAAGGAAAAAAGTTAAATGGGGGATGCTTAAAAGGGGTACTGGAAACATGCTGGTACCATGAACTGGAGTTTGAGTTTAATTTTTTTGAAACTTTTTTTAACTTTTGATAACTGGCAAAGTAATTTAACTCGGTGTACATATTCAGTTGTTAAGTATTTGATGGGCATGTGGTCAAACATGCATATAGAGCAATTACTTAGCGATAAAGATACAAAGAAAATATTATTATATTCATATAGGCTGCACACACATATACTCAAAATAATATGTTTACATTATATGGGACATACAGGACAGTAGAGTAGTGACAAGTTAGAGCTTTTGGCAATCTTTTCTTTTTCTTTATATTTTTATTCATGCCATCCAGTCTTGGGGACAATTACTCCAGCTCTTGTCTTGGTCTCACAGAAATAAAAACCTAACATAAAATGCCCCATTCTATCCAAAAATAATTGGGCAGAAAAAAGACTTTCAGAGAAATCAGATTGATCCAACAAAAAGGTAAACATGTCTCTAATGTAATGTACATTGGGTTTCCATTTGCACTGTTAAACTGCTAGGGTTAAACTTCAAGTTACAATCTAGATTTATGATACTTTGCAAGTGTTTATATGGTTTCTGGAAAACCTAAATGAAAGTATCTTCTATTGTGCTTCTCATGCACTTTTTCTAACAAAAATGAAATATTAGAAGAGATCAAATGATATTTGCTTTCATTTTGGTTAACTTTCCCATTCAAAATGGTCTCATTGCTTCATCAGCAGACTTGTGGCCAACAAGAACATGTAACCAACTTGATAAAATAATTCAAAGCTCAAACCAGTGAAAAGGCAAAACTTTAATTAAAGGGAAACAAACTATAATTGTTTCTGGTCAATTGTATTTATAAATGTTTTGGTATGTCTACAAGTTTTTAAACTTAACTTTTATATCATGTTTTCGTTTCTGGTATAACAACTTTATTTTACAGATATTGTGTTGCCGAGCATACTGGGCTAGAAAATAGTTTTTTGTCACACATGTAAAGCCACATTTCAGAAATTCCTCAATGTCAAGAAGGACCCGCGTCCGTTAAAGTCGACTGAACGAATGACTGAAAACACGGAGGAATACATGGAAATAGGTTCCCATACCGCCCTGTTCTCTAGACTCCAAAATGTTTCAAAAAATTACAAAAAGAGCGATCAGTTTCCCACCTTTGACGTATTCAGTCATGTTTGAGATTTCAGAGTAGTAAATACATCACAGCTAATTTACGGAACAGAAGTAAAATAACGCAGCATAAAATGAACTAAGAGCTCTGTCTTCATGGAGCTTTATAGGTAATATTTCATATTTAGCAAATCAAGAGAATAAAAACCCAACTCCAGGCTCTGCCTGTTCCTAGCATGGAGGCCCCCTGGCTGTATATATGCTGTATATTTAACTTTTCCAAATGTCTTCAGGGTGGTCATGTGACACGACATCAGTGCTGCATCATTACATTGGCAGTGCAGAGCGCACATGGTGATGCCCTCTCAGGGGGCAGATCCATACCACCCTGCACTGGGTATCATTGAACCCAGAAGACCCAGGACATCTAGTGGCAGAAGGGTATTACTGTGGGATACAGCAGAGAGGTAGTGAGGAGGTCAGTTGTAGCATAATAAAGTAATACTATATTTAAAAGACCCCCCAAGTCTGGCTTTAAATACAGGCATAAAGGTCAATTCCTAAGTGGGGTCTCATGTGCTCGCAGTTGCTTAGGACACTTTTCATGCTTTCCATAAAGGCCAGGCAGACTGCTGCAAGGACAATGTCAGCTTGAGTAATTTGTTGCCCAGTGGCAAAAGGCACAGACATCCATACCTCTGGGAGCCCCAACCATAGGACACAGCAGGCAGGAACAGAGCTTTGTTCCATATGATGCGCAATTGCTTACCTCATTTAATTGTCACAAGCAGAGCATTTACAGTGTGCTCCTTCGTGGTGCAGAGTCCAAATAGGGCATTGTAATAATAACCTCAATAGCAAATAGTTAAATATAGAAGAAGAGCAATAAAACAACTATTATACAAAATCTACTTTATAGCACAAAGTCAGCTAATTCTTCAGAGGAAAAGAAAGCAGGCTATAAAGTGCTTTGTATGCAGTTCTTTCTAATTCATATACTGCTCAAAGGACATGTGAAGGGTCTAGCTGCGTTCCATCTTGAAGTGGATGGGGGTTACCAGCCCTGTCACTTCATTAATTTACACAGTTTAGACAACAATGTGTGAGGGCTCTCAGAGGCCATTCACACCATCGCAACAACAGGCTGTGCTGTAAATGACAAGCCCCCTACAAAGAAGGTCTGTGGCCTTTGTTGAAACAAGCTGCACACAAGTCCAGAGGGACACAAACCGTCTGTGCTTTACAGTCTAGTCCCTGACACACTTTAAGCACTGTTGCAAAACTCTTCGGAAAATATTTACCCTCTCGTCGGGAAGTCTGGCAGCAAACACACACACACATTAAGCACCTTAATTTTAAAAAAGGTGACAGATGTCTATCAATGAATCGTATTATGCTGTTATGTTACAACATTACAGTACTAATATATTTCCAAGAGTCTATATTTTTAACAAATTGCTACATTTAAGTTTTAAAGCAAAACTTTCATTAGAGAAACACAGGGGCTGTCATTTCTGACCTAATTCTGAAAATGATAGTTGCTTGGCTTTTATACTTATCCAATGGCTTCAACAGTTTATGAGTCAATGACCTATATACAGTATAAGGTAAGTCAAAGTAAAATCACAAATCCTTACCTGTAACCTTGTGGTAGTGAGCACAAGTTAAAGAGGACCTGTACTGTGGATACCATGCTCAAAAAAGGCAAACAATAGGCAAAAGACTACTCAACAGTTTTGCCTTTAGGCTCCCCATTACTGACTTACCCCGCCTTATTCCACATTTTGTCTCTGTGTGCAGGTGGCCATCTTGGTAGAGGCAGCGCTTTGCTTCCTCATGTCAGATAAAGGTGTTGGAAGCACAAATCCATAGGATGAATGAAGCAGAAGTGGGGGGAGGCATCTTTGCAATGCAGTTCCTTAACTACTGCTTTGATTATATTTTATTATGAGATCCTTTAAAGAATTTTTTAGTCCAGTGCATTTTTCCATGTTACCTAATAAAAAAGGTAAAATATGCCTGAACACTAACTCCTTCATACAATGCAATTAATTCCTTTATGCGATTAATAAACATCTGCTTCATTTTCTTCACTGTTCTAGAATAATGTTTGCCATATAAAATAGTATCTATAGGTTATCTAATAGCATATGCATACTAAAAATATCAGAAAACATTGTTACCGTAAATGGTAAATCTAATCTACAGTGACTGTAGCTATTGGGGGACAGATATTGCCCCGTAAACGACAGGAGTAAATATACTGGTCAATCCTAAAAAATGCCACCTGAGTGCCGGCACTCACTCTGGTACAATGCAGAAGATTTTCCAGAAATTTGGAAAATCTCTGTGTGATAACAAGTGCTCCCAATCACTGGAGGCACTCAACTGTCCTGATAGTCATAAGCACTGCTAGAAAATAGATGCATCGTTTGTAATTATTAGGCCATCTGTGGCCATGCTATTTATGTTCTTTCCAAACCGAATGTAATATCAAGTAAATACTTCATATTTATTTATTTATTACCGGTATTTATATAGTGCCGACAATTTACGCAGTACTTTACATGGTGCACATTCACATCAGTCCCTGCGCTCAAGGAGCTTACAATCTAAGGTCCCTATCTCACATGCATACATACGAGGGCCAATTTAGACAGGAGCCAATTAACTAACCAGTCTGTCTGTTGGAGTGTAGGAGGAAACCAAAGCACCTGGAGGAAACCAATACAAGCACAGAGAGAACATGCAAACTCCTTGCAGATAGTGATCTGGCTGGGATTCGACCAGGGACCCCCAGTGCTGCAAGGCAGAAGTGCTAACCCTGCTATGATAAGAACCCTATGTTTATGAACTTGCAGCTCCCATGTAGCTATCGAAAGCCACTAGCTCTCTTTCCTCTTATCACCTCAATCACTATATGCCACCCTCTATTTTAAACAAAATATTGCATTGCAGGCATGCTTCATGCCGAACTGGAGTCAGCTCATTGCACTTAGTGCCTGAGAAATAGGAACTTGGGTTTTTGTATTAGTGTTCTAAAATCTGTATCCTGTTTGACACTCTGGTAATGACCTTAGCCTGTTCTCTGGATGATAGTGTTTGCCTGCTGCCAGTCTTTATCTTCTGTTACCAACTCGGACTTTCTGCCTATGTTTTAAATCTAGGAAAGCCAGTACTTCAGTTTGTTTTCTTTTCTCTGCCACTCCGCCTACCCGGACTATTCTGTACCAAATGCCCCTTCTTTGCTCTTCATACATAAAATCTTATTCCCTATACATGTAAATATATAGGTATTATTACAATCTTCTCTGACAGCTGTTTCAAATGCACTTCTGTCTTTCTGGCTACTAGCTACACATAATAAACAGCACTGTTTACAATATGAAAAGTTTGACTTTTATTCAAAAATTCAAAAGATCCCTCATCTCCATCTCTAACCACTCCCTCCTACCACTGGCATATGCAAAGAGTAGTGAAATATGACTGTCACAAAAAGCCAGATGTGTCTGATGTGCAGACTACTGATACCCTGTCCTCAACCTTTCTATGCTGAAAAGATGGTGGCACCCAGTTGGGGAATAATTAGGTATGGGGACAGACTTCAGTTTTTGTTCGCTAATTATGCACTGATACGTTGCTTGTAAGCCAAATATTTCCTATTTGGCAGTGGTTTCTGTAAACTTTGGCAGAGGAAAGGACTGCTTTAAGCTGTTATGATCTTGCATAACAAATGTGCTGTACAGTTATCAAATTGAATGAAATCCACAATGTACATCTATATATAGGAACTTATTACAAGATTTTTGTCTCTTTGTATACCAGTACCTTTATGTCTCCTATAGTTGTTTTCAATCAATTTCAATTGCTGAAATTCAGAGTACCAAGAAAAATAATCTAAGTTGCTGAAGGGCTATCTGCTCCTACGGGGTGGTTAATATCATCTTAAGTAGGGATGTTCAGATACCAAGTACCGTACTCGGTACAAGTTCAAGTACATGTACAGATACTTTTCCAGCTCCGGGACTAGACTAGAGAACAATTCAAAAGTTAGGAGGCAGCTGCCATTTGTAAGAATCATACGGAGCTTGTGGGATTTGTGCATCCCGCTTTTAATGTATGATTTAAAAAAAATATATATACATGTAAGGGATGCACCAATACCATTTTTTCAAGTACAAGTAGTGATACTTGTCCATGTCCTCACAGATACAAGTACTGATACATTTTTGCTTATTGTCATGTGACAATTTTTCTATAACAATACAGGCTAATGATTTTAGGACAGTGGTGGAGTGTCAGAGCCAGGTCCCAGCTGCCACTGTTGCAACTCCTGTAGATCTCATGAAAATGCCAAGTATCGGCACTGGTATCTGAACATCCCTAAACTTAAGTATTAAAACAGCTTAGTAAACTTGCATTTGCTTATGCATTGGATGACTTTAGTCAGTTAGAAAACAACATACACTTTATGCTTGATCAGACATTGATATTCATATCATCATATTGCAGACTTTTTTTGACAATACAAATAATGCATCAGGCAAAACCATCAAACCTGGCTATAGACCATTCCCCAATGGAGGTGTTCCAGGTTAATCAATTGAGGACAATGGCACTCACTAGACAACCTCTCTTTTACATGTACAAGTACGATAATTGGATGAAGAGCAAGAACATTTAATGTCTATATGTCCTCATGGTCCAAACAAGTTATAAGGACATTTTCTACTTTATTCTATTAGGTAATAGCCTTTAAAACACATGTCTTCTCAAAATGCATAAAATGTATGACTTTTATAACTCTCCTCTTTGGAGGAAGATCCTTGATCCTTCCAAAAATTTGAATAAATAGCCAGTAACAGACAAATGTTAAAATGTAAAACTGTGAAACCTGATATAGAGACAGTGCTTTTTTATTGTTCTGTAATTCCTAATTGTGGGTCAAGCGGTATGGAAAGATGTCGGTGGGCCTTAAATCTGATACTAAGCAGAACTTTCAAGCAATGATTTTGATTTTACAGATGTGCACCTCTGTGACAGACCAAACATCTGCAAGATATCATGCAATAGGTCCAGGCTGAAACAGACCATAAATGTGTAGAATTAGGGGAATGAAGAAGGTATGTATATTTTCATGAAGTAAGCAGGATTGTTTATTAAATAAAACTGTGCTAAAAAGTCAGTATTTTTTATTTCTTGCTCTATGGGTGACCCTAAAAAGTTACTCAAAAAATGTAAAACATATTTTGCCATGCTATATTAATGCCAAATGTCTTCCTGTAAAAAAAAAAAAAAAATAATAATTTCCTTGCATTTACACCTAGCTATGATTATATCATTTACACTTCCTTTCAACTAGGGCAGCAGTGTACATCCTGATATCCCATTCCTCTATTTACTTGGCTCGCCCTGCGCTTTCTCTAAAAGTATTTCCAGATCTTAAGGTAATGTTCATGACATCCCTAGCACTGCATTTAGTTTTAATGGGCTGCAAAAAAAGGCATATTGGCTAAACATTTACAGGGATGCCAGAGATGAAAAATTTGCAATAGTTTCACTTAGCACGCATCTGCAGAAGCTTACTGGAATAGCCTGTCTTAGTATCTGCAGAACAAAATCAAGTAGAATTCTGCACTAAATGTTTCTATCATATATAGTTAACCCAAAGAAGATTTTTTTTTTACAAAAAAACTGGAGTTTAACTCTAAAGGTCCCCAGACACTACGCAAAATTCGTCTGTTTCCTGATAAATTGGCCAAAATCCGTTCAGTGGGTGGCCCTGTCTGTAGACTCTCGTACGACATCCTTCTACTGAAAAATCAAAGGAGCCAGGCAGAAAATTGTTGGGCGACTGGCGCCTCCATCCAGTCAGCTGCAGGCATTGTTCAGGTATTTAGACAGACAGTGGGGCTGACTGTCAAAATGCAATAGCAGCAACGGGAGAGCCCGGAAGCTGAACATAAAAAAACCGACTAGTGTTTACCCACCTTTAGCCTTAAAGTAGTATTAAGGTCTGGCCAGTTTTTACCTTATTCCATTCTCTGCCTTAAAGTAAGGCCCAGTACCTTTTAGACTCCCTTGTCTCCCACCCCCACACACACTTACCTGTCACCGGTGCATGTCATCACTGCCAGTCCCCACAGCGTTCCTCCATCCCAAACTTCCTGGTTGAGGGGGAGGAGATTGAGGGCAGAGGAGCCATAGGTTCCTTCTGCCATCAACCTGTTGGGAGGAGAGCAGGGGTGTGGCCTGCCGCAGGGGTCTGTGTGTCTATGGACGCACACAGCCACTGTGGGAACATGCACGCACGGGTGCCTCCATAGCAGCCGCCTAGCTGCTGGCAGCACCCGTGCAGGGGAGTGGGGAGACAGTGATGAGGGGACCCAATAGAAAATGACAAATTTAAACATTAAAAAAGAAAAAAGAACAGATCTGCACACAATCTGTGCCTCCCTTATATACAAAGAAAAAAAGGAAGGTTTAATGTCACTTTAAGTGTGAGCCCCTGACACACTCCAGGACTCTGTGTGTTGTTTAAACATCCCCCTGCTGTCCAGCAGTGTCTAAGACATAAGATTAGTAGGGCTTTGGTCTTTGAACTGAAGCTCAAAACTGCAGCAGAAGATGAGAGAAGACCTATAGAGACATACTACAGCTCTTTGCTTTCTCCGCCATTGTAGAAGACAATGCAGGCACTACAACAGTCAGCCAGGTTGAAAATCTCAGCTGATTTTTAGATAATGATAATGCAATCATTTGAAGCCCAAACACATTTTTTGCAATTTTGGATTTGGTTGAGGAATGTTTTTACCCTGCTCCCCTCATTTCCTGTCCTGCTGACAGCAACATAAGGAATGTAAGGAGAGATTGTGATCGATGAAGTCGCAGACAGTAATAATAGCCCAGCATAGGTTCTAACACTCATTTTAATGAAAAATAAGTGTTTTTATGTCCCCAATGGAGAGATTTTCCACCACTTCCTGTCCTGAGATAAAATTAATTGTAATCTCTACAACAAGGATGCAGGCCACACTAAAAAGCTGGCAAGGGTACTATCCCAATCCCACACTATATAAAACTAAAGAACGTTGGCTAAAGTTGGACTTAAAATAACAAATGATTATAGCTACTAATACAAAACAATGCTTAAATACGTTTGACAGTTTCTGAATATATATGCTTTATACATGGATAATTGATAAACAGTAGGATTTTTGAGATGAGACTGATGATTGATGAGATTGAGTTCTTTCAATCTACTCAACATCTCACCCTTCCATATGCCTGTGCTCCAGCCTATAGGAATGGAAGGATCTATAGTTGCAGATCATTTCAATAAGCCTAGGAGACCACATTCAGGGACCATGAACTGTAGTACACGTCACCATAAAGAAAATCATTCCCTGCAGCAGTAAAATGTTTCATGATTTCAATAAAACTGCGACATACCGTACAATATCTTTATAGATTAAGATAGTGAACTCTAACGCATCATCTTTCTAATTAAATAAAACATAACTTACTTCCTTGTATATATTTTCATTTTTACAAGTCTTGGACGCGACCACCAGCAAAGGGCAGAATGAGCTCAACTGCTTTTTTTGTACTTTTTTCAGTTGTTCAAAGACGCTGTGGCAAGGGGCAGCTTTTATCAGCTCCCCCTTTGGGTTTATGAACTGAGGGAAATACGTGTGATGCATTTATGACAGAAGACAAAACATGATTGAATCAGCAGGGTTGCTTCTTTTCAGATATTGGCGTGTCAATCAGGGAGGGCAGCTGTGACTGAGACAATGCTCGACTGCACTGGAATAAGCTTAATCTGCTTCCTTGTGCTTATGTATGCTGATCTCGAATGAGATCAGCCTAATGTGTATTTGGATGCAGAGCAAGTAAGGCAATGAGAAAGAGAGACCGCTGCTTAAAGGGAAAAAAAACAGTTCAAAAGCAACTCTAATTAAAAGACAGCTCTCAAAAATAAAGTTTAAAGTAATGAATATTTTACAATGCATGTTTGCACTATACTATTTAAAAATATTTAGTTTTTAACCCAAATACATGCAATGTGGCAATATGGCTGTATACCTATTTATATACTGTATATAGCCATGTATTATAGTTGGGAGACAACAGCAATTTCTAAGATGGACATTTGTATTCAAATTACTGTTACTTGTTGGAAATTAAAGGATTGTTTTAATTAAGTCCTGAATCCTGTTTTTCACTAGTACAGCATGACATATTCACAAAGCTGCCGAAGGATCTGGCCGTAGCTTCGGCCGATCCTTCGGCTAGCTTCGGCCCCAGGACCCCTTCGGTTCAGGAGAACCGAGGGGGTGCTGTACGGGCTATTCACTGATCATATGTGCAGCAAACATGGCAACTGTAATCGAAATAGAGGCCAAGGTGGCACTTTTCTTGGCTGTGCAGGAAAGGAGAGTGTAGTTCCGCTTTAAAGAAGGCACCCAGAGATGTCTGCATATAGCTTCAGTTGTTCATTAAAGCAACCCAAATAGACGTAAAATCTAGAGTTCTCTATTCTATTCTAAAAATAACAGACCTCAGCTAAAGAGTCAGACTCTACTCATGTGTCTCACTATTGGATAGTAAAGCCATCCATCAACATAGCCTAGCAAAAGAGAGATAGGAGAGGGCTGGCTGAATAATATAAAATAATAGAAGACCCTGTCTCTGGAGGGTCCTGGGCAGGTCCTCTGGAGGACCTAATTCAACACATTTTTACCCCAACGTAGGTTCTTTTTTTTTTTAAACGTGTCTTTATTAATTTTCATTCCACCAACAGATGGATAAATCCGAGTATGTCTCGGAGAGAAGATAGCCGGTAGGGAAAAAGAAAACCGCGGGCAGGTTGAGCAAAAAAAAAAAACTATAATATAAACCGAAGGAAACAAAACCATAAAACTTTAGCTGTCAAAGCCATTGCCAGGCATGTTATCCGCGCCTCTGGTCGGGAAATCCTGCTTCGTGTTCCGGAACCTAGAGCCAAACGTAGGTTCTTAATTCTAGCTTGAATGTTGATCTGAGATATGCCACAGTTTATGATGGGATTATTTTATAGTCATTGTAGTATAGATATGTGTAAAATGAATTACTCAACACTCATGCAGATGCCTAAGAAGTGTAAACAGAACTATTCAAAAAGATGCTATGACATTGAGCCTCGGGGAATAATGTATTAAAGGCAAATAGGCTGCTCAGTTTGAAAGGGAATTTTTACTTTGCAAGATAATTTTCCCTTAGTTTAGCGAATGAGGTGAAGCTCTGCTGACTTCCATCATCTAGTGGTGTGCTAGCAAAACTACTGTTTTTATTTTTATTTTTCTTGATCATGATTGGGTATTCTTTGTAAATTTACTTACATAGCTAATGGTAAACTCAATGGCAACAGCATATTTGTGAATCAACCCCATGGTCTCTGTAAGTCATGCTAAATTCTGGATTTGACATAAAGTTGCAATAACATCTGAGAGAGGAGTGCTACACATACCAAATTACATCTCAGACAAAGCATTAAGGTATTATATCAGTGCAATGCAGTACCACTGCTTAATAAGACTGCTGCAATAAATAGGAATATGTGAAGTGGAACAAACATGAGGCTGAATACATTTAGTTGCAGTAAGATTCTTTTGATCTTCTGCCAATCCCATTAAAAGAGCCAGATGAAATTCCGCCACACACAGGATGTAATATACTAACTATATGCAGTTGTAAAATTATTGTCAACTCTGGCACATACATACACACCTTTACTCACACTAACACCATATTACTCTGGGGTTTCTACTGAGTGCTGCAGTTCAAAAGTATCTGGATAGAAATAAACACTTTTGGGCTTTTTAATACCATAGTTCAAACAGCCTTAGTCTGCTCTGCTCTGATCCACAGAAACCACTAAAACATCAGGGTTCATTATCATTGGTCTGCTTTTCACATATATTAATATTTGAATAAAGAAAAATGTTTAATCAGCACTTTATTTCCTGTGAGCTAAGCTGTTGAGTGTTTGTTCACTGGCATTGGCAATCTCAGCTACAGTAAGCTGCATTTTTATTGGTGCCCACTGAGCTGTAAGTATAATTGATCTTCAAATTATAATTAAACAATTATTAATATACAGGATTTATATAGCCTCAACAGTTTGAGCAGCGCTTTATTTTAAATGTTTATTTATATTATATTTTCCACTACTAAGATGCTAGTTTTTAGCAAAGTTTTATTTTCTGGCTGTCTGGCATAGACAAAAAGTGATCTTCATCCCAAGTTTCACAGTGACTAATGGCAATTACATACAAACACTGGCATAGTCAGTTTGTGTTGCTTTTTTTTTAAATACAGTATGCAGTGCGCAGACACAGTGTGCTTATATCTCTTGTAGTTAGTTCAGCGCAATGCCCTCCACTCAGTCCATCTGGGTTGATTGACAGCAGCTCCCAGCAGGATCCTCCCTGTCAACACAGAAGCTGATAGGAGAGTATACAGACAGGAAATTTACTTTTCCACTTTGTGTGACGTAAGGCATATACCTGACACCCCCGTCCCCCCTGTCATGAGGAAAGGGATGAGAAGAAAGGCTATGACCACCTAACAAATCATAATGAAAAGGTACAAAACACTAATTTTAACAAATAAGTAAAAGCAACTATGGTTAAATACATTGTAATATTTTCTATATTACAATGTGATTTTCTTGTATTGTGTTCACATACACTTTAAGGACACTAAAACATTGCCTGTGCACACTTAACCAATCATAGGCAGTTATGACAAACTCAAAATTAAAGCAGTCATATACAGAAATTTACAGCTTTGCATATATGAATTGTAGATAATCAATTATATTTGAATCTGATGCGCTTATACAAAATCCAACAAAAAAAATTAGAGAACTGGGCAGTATTAAAAATCTGACTTAAGTGTGGAAATGTTATTTGCTCTTATATAACTTAGTGTGAAATTCACTAATCCTTTGTAGCGAAGAGAGTGATACTAGGCAATATAGACAGATTTTATCTATGGCTTATAGATTCTTCAACAAATTAAAATATTAAAAATTAATTTCAACTCACAATCTGCCTTTAAAATAAATTGAACTAAAGCTCTATCTCAGAAGGCGTGGAATTTTAAGATATGGAAGAAAATCCAGCATAACAAATCGTTTTTCTTGAAGTCAGGCAGTTTTAGAGGGTAATATTTTTACTCAGATGTCTAAAAAAATGATACGCTGTAGATTAAGCAAAAAAAATCATGTTATGTATACATTCATTATTTCTTGAACTATGCTATAATTATTCACGACTTAAAAACAGGGATGGAAAAAACCCTTCCTGGGTTCTTTGAACTAAAGCTAACACATCACCATGTTCAGATTTATATAGAGGACCTAAAGTATAAAACAATATTTATTCCTATCATTACTAAAATGCAAAAATCACCGAACAGATATAATAATCCCACTATCAAAAATGTTTATTGCTATGTTTAATGCAAATTAGATATTAACCTGATTTACAGGCACATTAACAATTTTGTTCATACATTTTCTAAATGGCCCAGTATCATCTATTCATTTAGCCCAGTGCCTAACTCTAGTAAGGCTGTAGTTCTACACAGTCAACTTCCATGGTGTTAGGTATGTCCTAGAACTGGAAGTGTGACTGTCTGATAATGTACACCAGCACTCAGGTGTTTGTCTTATATGTGGTAGAATTTTGGTGAAGTCCATTGATACGCACCATGAGACTCATCACTGTAAGGGCCACGTCACAATAGCAAAGGGCCATGTCAAATTAGGAATCCTCTCACTGCCAACAACTCAACAGCAACAGGATCACTAAAGAAATTAATTCCTTGCTTCAATGCATCACTTCATTGATGGTTGAATTGCTGGAGTATCTTGCTCACTAGCGAGGGAGCAGCAATGGAGTATCACTTTGCTATTTTGACCATTGTGGCATGGCCCAAAAAGAGTGCCCTCTTAGCCTCTTGCAGCAGACAAATGAAAAGTCCCCTTTTCTGCTAAAGAAAAGCATTTTTATTTCTGCTTGTGTTGCCATGGTAGCGTTTCCATCACTTCCTGTCTGGTAAAACATTGTCAGCAGGACAGGCACTAAGGGTAAATCTTTCTAATGGTGTCCTGGACGTGCATTTTGTTGAGGTCCACCTGTCAGTTTTTCAGGTGGATATGATAAGAAGCTCAGAGTTAGTCTATGGGCAGCCGGATCTTAATGGATGTGCATTCGTTTACAACCAATTACCCCTGACTCTGTCCAGGTCCAGAAAAACAAATGGAACATCTGGCACGATCAGGTCCATTTTAGTGGACCTGATCGTGCCAGATCGGGGGAAATCTGCTGTAAACAGACGCTTGTCCACTTACATGCAACTCCCCATAGACCAAACATGGGTATTGTAAGTTCAGTTTTTTCCTCCTTCGCAAGATGGAGGTAAAAGCTGGATGGACATGGATGTCACAAAGGTGACATCCATTCCAAACTGCTCCAGTCACTAATCCTTACAGAGATACCCTGCTGCTTGGAACTGACAGGAGCCTACGTGAAAGAGTCTTAACAGTGGTTCTAACCCTTCTCCAGTCTATCAAAAAAGTTTTGGCTTGACATACACTGTGGTGTATATTTACAAACAATTTGCAGAGCAATTAATCTGCAAAATTGCATGTTCATTCATTCTGTGTGAAAGGAGGCAAAAATGAATGCTATTAGAAATGTTCATTCCAAATCGAATGTAATATCAAGTAAATACTTCATCATTTTTATTTATTACAGGTATTTATATAGTGCTGGCAATTTACATAGTTCTTTACATGGTGCACATTCACATCAGTCCCTGCCCGCAAGGAGCTTACAATCTAAGGTCCCTATCTCACATGCATACATACAAGGGCCAATTTAGACAGGAGCCAATTCACCTACTAGCATGGAAACCAGAGTACCCAGAGGAAACCCATGCAAGCACAGCGAGAACATTCAGAGTGGGCAGCCACTCTGCTGCCCATATTACATTCAATACTCTATCTACAAATATTTCTTTCCTATGACCCTCAACTCCATCTAGTAGCCATAATGCAGTATTTACCTGATATTACATTTGATCTAGAAAGAAAATATGCTAACATTCATTTTTGCCTCCACTCACACAGAACGAATTGACATGCAATTCCAAAGGTCGAATGGCTCTGAATTTTTTCTAAATACACCCCTTTATATTTAGCCAAAGAAAATACACCCTTCATCCTCTGGACCCTAAACCATCAGTTGTTCCAGAGAAAGGCAAAAAAAAACCCTCATAAACCATGGTCCAATTCGCTCCAACATTGAGAAATGTCTTCCTGATCTTTAAAAGCAATCAGATACACCCTAGATAAAACTTACAGCGTTAAATCTTATAAATATTAGTATCCATTTATATTTTGTGCATTTAGACATGCACCTAACCTGTTTTTGAAACTATCTACTGAATCAGATATAACCAACTCCACATTTTTACAGCCCTACTGTAGGGTAAAGAACGTTTCTGTATGCAGAGATTTAACCTCTTTTCCTCCAGTCACACAGACTGCCCTTGTGTCTTTTGCAGTGACCTTAAAGTGAACAACCTTCCCAGTAAATTTACTATATGGGCCATTTAGAATGTGATCATACCCTTCTTTAATTGCTTCTACTCAGCTGGTAACTGTCTACAGTTTTTCCTTTTTTCAAAATGTAACACATTTATACATAATTTATGGCTTGCATTTTTATTAAGTACTGTTTTCGTGAACAAAACCACTAACTTGGCATGTTGGTCGTGTTTCATTTGGGTAATTTATCTGCACAAAATAAATATAGGAAGTACAGGAATCCCTCCTTCATTAAACTGACAGCACAACAGCATGTTGCAATAATCAGTCTTCTGTCATTGGTATTCCTCAGTCGCCATCATTTAACATGCACAAAGGAACAAAACAGAAAATAGCAACAATGGCAAGTTTCTTAGAAATGATTTAAAACAATAGTAAACTTCAAGCCGTGTATAAACAATTTCAAATAAAAACAGAAAGCATTTTCTCTTCATTAGATAATGTTTATAGCGGTGAAAGTAAATATTTTTACAAACTTAATAGCTTATTTGCATCTTCTCAAACTCATCTGTTTAACTTTAGGCAGACAATTGTCTAGTCTGACTGATAAACTAAACATGGGTTCTTTTCCTTGCAAAAAACATTTTTTATAGAGGCGCATTATTTGTTCCAAATCACGTCCACATGTACAAAAAAACGTGAAAAAAAGTGCATGGACTCATTTAATAAGGCAATAATACACAGCAACCACTGAAAAGTAATCTTACTGCAACCTGACAGTAGAGTGAAGTCTGATTGGCTGTCATGAGTAACTTGACTGTGTACCTTAAAATGTTAGCGTTCTAGCTGCCTTGCTCAATAAGCCCAGTAAGTGAAAATGCAAAAGGTTGACAAAAGCACTTACTTTGTTGGTGTATTTTTAAACATTTCACAGAGCTATTTGTTTTGCGAAATTGCATGTGCATTCGTTATGTATGAAGGCAAAATTATTATCAATAGTACACTTTTTTTCCAGGTTGAATGTAATATTAGGAAAATACCACATTATGGCCACTAGATGGAGCTAAGGAACATAAGAAGTATTCATTCCTATGCTCCTCAGCTCCATCTAGTGGCCATGATGTGGTATTTTCCTAATATTACATTTAACCTCGCAAGAAAGTGTACTATTGATACCATAATGTGGTATTTTCCTGATATTACATTTGACCTGGAAAGAAAATATACTAACAATAACTTTTGCACAGAACAAATGTACATGCAATTTCACAGGACAGGGCCTGCAAATTGTTTAAATATAACCCTTGCTGTATCTGTGGTCTAACTGGCTTACTTCTAGATAACATAAAATTGTAAAATTATGCATTATAGGCTGAATTCACTAAGTCACGGCCGGCTCTGCCCAGCTGTCATTGTTTAATGACAACGTAGGGTAACCCAGGGACGCTGATCTGTCATTGCAACTGGGCAGAGCCAACCGTGAGATCACGGCTGGCTCCGCCAGCTGTCAGTTGCGAGCCGGCAACTGACAGCTTGGCCAGCTGTTCTCCACGCTTCGGCTCATATGCCTCTGAGCCGCTCGGCCAGCTTTGGGAACTGTACGGGCTATAGTGAATAGCCCATACAGTGGCCCTTCGGAAGGGCTCCGGCGGCCGAAGCTAGCCAAAGGATCAGCCGGAGCTACGGCAGATGCTTCGGCTAGCTTTGTGAATAACCCTCTTGGTGTTATTAGATCAAAGAGACTTCTGTTACCATCCAATCACTATCATGAAAAAGCTCTGATTATGTTTTGTGGACCAACCGTGGGTACCTAATGATAGTGAATAAAGGTAACCAGGATAAAGTGGGATAGGAGGGGAATGGGGAGCAATTGGGGAGGCCATCAGAGGGAGAAGGCCTACAGAGGAACCAGAGACCAGAATCTGTGCAAGCTTAGGACTGATAAGATACATGCATTCAATTGGCTAGTTATGCTCTAACCAGATTATGATATACATTATTTAAAGTAGAGGTATTGACTTAGGTTTGTTACTTTTGTATTGCTGTTTTAGTATTGATGATTTACTATTGATGTGCTAGTGTTCTTGTGGTAGTAATCTTTGACAAATAATGTTTTCTTTATCTAAAATCAAGCTGTGCATGTTTAATTATTTGTACAATATATTATTTAAAACCTACAGTTTGTGGTGTGTATTTCTTAGCTGACCTTGCCCTCTTGAACAGGAAGAAGTGGGCTTTGATAAATAATACGGATATTATTAATATTCATATTATCATTAGTTTAAATCACCCCCATTTTTCTTACACATAGGACCCTGCAAGGGAAAGGAGCCACCCTAAAAAAGGAAATTGGGGACAGTGCTCAGGGAACCAGCTGATTCAGATGGAAGTTATGTGAAAAATTGTTGGGACTGTCCCGAACTCCAGCGCTCTGAAGAGGGTGTTCACACACACATAATTCTATGTATGGGCAGGGGGTGGAGGCGGTGTGCAGCTTCCTAGTGGTACGGACCGGGGTGTCCGACCTGTGTAGGCATGAAGCAAAAAGGGAGGAAAGGAAGCGCCACGACCAGGGAAAGAAATGGTAAGTAATCAGTTGAAGAAACCTAATTGATCGTTGGAGCGATCCGGCTGGCTTGGCGGTGTTGTGGAAGCGATCGGGTGCAGTCCTTCCTGGTTTGGGGGGTGGGGGTCAGCGGGAACACAAATGGAGAACAATGGAGAGGTGAGAAATCACGCACAATGGATGCAAGATGTGGAGTGTGTGTCTATGGGAATGTTTGACCATTCTTCCAAAAGTGCATTTGTAAGGTCAGGTACTGATGTTGGACGAGAAGGCCTGGTTCGCAGTCACCACTCTAATTCATCCCAAAGGTGTTCTATAGGGTTGAGGCCAGTCAAGTTCCTCCACCCCTGTGAGCTTCAGCATGCACTGACCCTGCTCTGTCATTTTACGTGGCCTACCACTTCGTGGCTGAGTTGCTGTTGCTCCCAGTTGCTTCCACTTCGTTATAATACCACTAACAATTGACCGTGGAATATTTAGTGGCAAGGACATTTTACGGATAAACCTACCGCACAGGTGGCAACCTATCACGGTACCGCGCTTGACTTCACTGAGCTCCTGAGAGCGACTCATTCTTTCACAAATGTTTGTAGAATCGTCTGCATGCCTAGGTGCTTGATTTTATACACCTGTGGCCATGGAGGTGATTGGAACACCTGAATCCAATGATTTGGAGGGGTGTCCCAATACTTTTGGCAATATAGTATATAT
>NW_017306475.1:739926-768353 GCF_000935625.1 Nanorana parkeri
TATATATATATATGCAGTACATACATACGGTATATATCACGCTATGGAGTAAGAACACTTCCAATAAGCATCTGATAACAAAAGGGCTCTTGTTACAGTTTTTGAGCAGCCATAACTTTATCAGCTGTCAAACAGGGCCATTTCCTGCCCTCTACGTACAAACAGGACATGGAAATATTGTGTCATGGCAGTTGGCCTCTGCTCATACACGCAGTCATTAGGAACGCTTAATCAAAATACACTTATACAGTATACTTAGTATATATCACGGAGGAGAATTCTCAACGAAAACAGTTTAATGATCAATTCTTTCCATTTTACGGAGAACATTTCTAAACAAAGTGGTGGGTATTTCTAGATATCTTCAGCAAGCAGAAGCAAATTACAGTTCAGCTACATAACTTCTCTGGTAAAACTTTTATGACCTTTAACAAGCTGAAAATTTATATACATCACCATCATAAATCTGTGTAGACGGTAGACTGTATTTACTTACCCTTTACCAGTGCCCCACATAGAGAGACTAAACATGCTGTGAGTAAACCAGCCCTCTCTTGGTTTACTGGAGAATGCTTTATAGACGTTAGTAAAACTTGAGCAGAAAGTAAATGTGACTCCATAAAAGTGCCACTATAGCTATTGCCTAAGGTTATAATTTGGTATTTTAAAATGTCCCCGTCTTGTTTTTTTTTTTTCCAGCATTCTTAGCATATCACACCTCCCAGATCATTCCCACCACAGACTATCTCTGTACCCCCCTCACTGAAATAATTCAGATCTGTTGTTATTGTAATTGTTTTCTGTGTAATATGAACTCCACATGTTCGTGATTTTACTCAAGACCAACAAAGGCCACCCGAGCAGCACACAGCTATCCACTATTTCTACTAATAAAGAAGAATGCCAAAATATTCCCTTGGATCTAATGGAAGTGAAGGAGGAAATGGGTCCCAGTGGAGCTGCACAGCTGGACTCAGCTGTAGATGCTTTTCTGAGACATCCTGGATTGTAAATTAAGCAACACACACAAAGGTATGTGGGTCATAGGTATAGCCAGCAAGCTAGGTATTAACAAGTTATTTGACAGGCAAGCAAATCATATTTTTAAAACCTAAACACAAGACCTTTGAACTATACTAACCCTGTTTATTGGCATTATGATGCAGTGTGAACACATATTCTAACTTGATCAAAGAGATTTTCTAATTCCTTTTTAAATCAGCTAACAATTTATATGTAAACAGCAAATGAGCTCTGTATCATCAGTAGTCAAATAAAAGGGATAAATGAACCAGTAAACAGCAATAAAATAATTGGTAATGGTACACCTTTTCCTGTTGAGTGGTGGTTTTCTATAGTATAGCTGGAAAAGGTGGTATGCAGATGTACAGTGAGTAACCAATGATTCTGTTACAGCTCTGCTTCAGAAAACAAATGAAAAAAAAGGAGGCATATTAACAGCTAATGGTTTAAATAGAAAAACAAACCGATACATGTACAAGAATGTCCAAACACCCTTTCTCTAAGACTTCTGCATGTGCACAGTTTAGCTGTTTATATGCCTTCCTGCAAAAAAAACAATAGAGCCAATTTAGGAAAGCATGACCCTTATAGGTTTTCCTTAATTTTGTACAAATATTTATATATTGCTCTGTTGGGTTCCACTTCATTTGCTTGTCTATGGATGCTGGTGTATACAGTTTGAAAGAGTGTTTAGCTCTCATACTCTGTACAAATTAGTACTTGTATTTATAACACCTGTGTACACTATTATTCATGCCACTTTAATGCACAGAGTATGAGGGAATCACACTGTAGATGGGAGTAACATTTTTGAACTTTAGCGCATTGTGATGAATTAAACTGTACATTGACACAATAATTAATAGTATAAAAGATTAAATGAAATATATCCCAATACTGCATTGTCCTTGTTGACATATCTGAGAAAGGTCTGCCTTTTGCAGAAATACTGACAGGGGTAACAAGGTAACATTCCTTATGCCAGCACTATGATGCAATGAGGGGAATTTATCAAAACTGGAGCAGACAAAATCTGGAGCAGCTGTGCATGGCAACCAATCAGCTTCTCTCCTCAGTTTGTTTAGTTGAGATTTGAAAATGAGATAGAGGCGCTGACTGGTAGTCATGCACAGCTGCTCCCAATTTTGTCTGCTCCAGTTTTGATAAATCCCCTTCTATGTTTTTAGATTGATCAAACCATATGGCTCTTCTCAAATTAGGCCTCCTTGCCTATTAACCTATGAATCAGCAAATAACACATACATCGGCTAGATTTTGGGCTCTGAGCACTAACAAACCAATAATTTATCAAAGGGAGTTAATTATGTTGAAGACATAGAACAACATTTCTCAACCAGGGTTCTGTGGAACCCTGGGGTTTATCCAGAGGTTGTTAGAGGTTCTAGGAGCTCTGGCTAATTGACCTCCAATTTGATGGTGTCTGCATAGATCCAGGGCGAATGCCACTTGGCAAAGCCAGCAACATGACACCAATAATCTTTTTAGCTGTCTGTAAAAGTGGCATTAAGGCCACCACTGTAAGGGGAGCATTCTTCCCACTGACCACCAACGTAAAGGACATTCCTCCCACTAACTACCAATTTAAAGGGCATTCTTCCCACTTAACACCAATGTAATGGGCATTCTTCCCACTGACCCTCAATTCATTGATTTGAGCAGCGGTTCACAGAGACCTATAATTATTTGAAGGATTCCACTGGGGTAAAGAGGTTAGGGAAAAATCCAGGTTATCCGCCAGCAATGGTGGGATGCTGGTGTATATTTATTTTTTCGCTTCAATATCCAAATATATATATATATATATACATATATATATATATATGTTTGTATATATATATATATATGTTTGTTTTATATATTTTTTAAGGACCTCAGCAGTTGAGAAATAAAGGTTATTCCTGGGACACTTTTAACTTAATTTGTTCAGTTTGCTGATGCTTCAGAGGTAACAATGTCTGAGGTGATGTCAGCATGAAGCTGCACGTAGGACGACATAATCAGCAAAGAGCTGCATTGCAGTAAACTGATATGCTAGGACTGGGAATCTGTTCATTCATTCAAAGTGAAAGCGATGATCATATATAGATCATTCACTTGAAAACTTTAAAACTAGGCTTAAAAGAGGCAAAAAACAACAGGGACTATCAGGCTGCATTACGAACGCTGCCTTCTGTAAGCACACGCTGCTAATCTGAATTTGCCGCTCAGGCAATCTGCTGGCGCCAGCTGGGTGATATGAGAATAAGACGTGCGTCTGAGATGGCTCTCAATAAAGAGGTCCTGTCATTGGGCAACATGGTGGTAACCAGGCCCAGGTCATTTTTTACACCTTCGTGGCAGCATTCCACAGCTGTAACACTGAAGGGATAATTTGCTCCAGTTTTTGCTTGACCGAGATCTATAAAAGTAAATGGTGGATAAGGACTCTGTGCTCATTTTGTTTGTTATGAGATTTTCTCAAAGAACATCTGACATTCTGAATGCTGATTGCACTGCAAAAAATTAACTGATCCATAAAAAAACTGCTGTACTCATAAAAATCACATGTATAGGCAGCCTCGATGATAACTACTAAGAATTAGGTAGTAGGGGTGGGACCAAACCTATGTAATTTTTATCACATGCTTAGTCCAATTTGTCCATATGTTAACAAACGTACCTCAACTACACTTCTCAGAGATCCCAGGACTATTGCTAGCAGTTGTGATCATTTTAGTGATTAAAACTATTTTTATAGCAGATCTGTAATTCCAGCATAGGCTACATCAGGGCAGCAGTTACAGTATATGAAGCTTTCCACGGAAGAATTGTTCTTATTCGGAAGGAGGAAGTGGAAAGGTACGTAAGAGCAGATGATAAATGTGAAGTATGTGCATAAGAGTGTATGCAGCAGATCCTGTGTAGGACTGCAGGGATAAAAGGAATATACAAGCAGAAAAGGAATAGATAAACTAATCTCAAGGAGGCACGAAAATATATTCTGAAGAATTCCTGCAGAGGCAGAGAGCACTGTGAAGTACTATTTTTTATTATTTGGCATTTGATCAAACGCAGAGTAAAGATTTTAGCTAGACTGTAACCATTGCCTATAACAATCCACTGAGGACCAACTTTATTTTATGCTTATTGTTTTCTACCTAGCATATAAAAAAAAACTGCTGAAATGTTTTCTGAATTCTAAAAGTCCTCTCTGATTCTTTTGTATTAGTTATATATGAGCCCAGAGGAACATCAAAAGAAAACAATGGCAAGTTTGACGTTTTATAACCCTGGTGCCCAACCTGCAGCCCTTTTGGTGTTTGCAGTGCAGCGCTTGGACCCCAGTAGTTAGTTGTGGGAGCATTGATTTGTAAAGTGGCTGTAATAGCCATGATTGCTAGAAGTCTCATGCAACATGTCCTTTGTCTCTGACTGTCTCCTACAGGCATGATTCTAGTCTCCAACCATTCCTGTAGCACACTTTCTGACTATCTTCTCTATTCAGTCCATGATAGTCTTCTGTAGCACTACATATAATCAATATTATATACGGCCCTTTGGTGATGTGAGGGGCCACATCTAAGGCCCCCTATACCTTTTAAGTTGATAACCACTGTTTTTACTGCTCTTACAAAAAAAACATATTCGCTATAAAAAGGTAAAACCTCTTCTCCACCGGTTGTCAAGAGTGCAAACATGTCTTTTGTTATGACCTAAAAGTTAACCCCACCACAAACTGTTACAGAGTAGGGAAGAATGTGTGCTTTTGACTGCATCCCTACTGGGGATATTTCCCCTTACTTCCTGGCAGGACAAACTTTATGGGAAATCTCAGCAATAAGGACATAGCCATAAACAAAAATATAGTAAGGAAGAGTTAGAACTTTTGACAATGTTTTAGTACCGCATAACCCTTATTGCCCCAGTGACAACTGCTCTCTCTATTACTCATATGGATGTGACAGGGACAGGATGTAAGAGAAAATCTCCCCAGAGGGGTCACAGACAGAAATACAACCCGACAAAAATTTTAGCTCATCCCAACTCTTTTCCAAAACTCAAAAACACTGGCTAGAGTTAGGCTTTAAAGTGAAAACATTTACACTGAATTTACTATATGGAGCATTTATACAAGGTGATAACCTCCCACTTAGTTGCTTCTTGTCAAAGATGCGTACATTCAGTTTGGTAATCTTTCCCCATACCTCAGGTCATCCATCACCCTTTATTCACGTCACTGCCCTTTGCTACACTCTTTCCAGTTCTACAGTTTCAGCTCCAGTTCAAGCTACGTTTATTCCAATGTTTATTCCAATTCAAAAATGGCATTCAAGAGACAGCATTATTGCCGCCCTACCAACCTGTGAAAAGCGACCCACCGCAGCCAACCGCCTAAATGGGGCCTTAAAGTGTAGTAAACATTTTTGCATTGGATACAGAGGGGAAAAATTGGAACCCTTGTTGGATTTTTACTGCTATCCAGGCTTTGAGATTTGCCCTCACACCAAGACAGGGATATGCCTTCTCTTACTGCAATGATGACAATGGTTCCACCAGTCAGGAAGTGAGTGAAAATCTGCAACAGCAACACTGCCAGAAATAATAATACTTTTTCATTGGAGTAGGGAAAGGCTAGAACTCTGTCAGTTTTTTCTGTCTCTACGTGTATCTGGTGCAGATTTTTCCTCACTTCTTTTATGATGAAATCATTGATAAAGCTACAGCAACTGGGGGGATGTCTCTCTAATGGACAGCCAGATAGCAGTAAAAACATGATTTTCTAATCCTTCCCCAGACTATCCAAAGCTGAAAATACAATGGTAATCATGACAGAAACTGGAAATGATCCTTCAATATCTAAATCTTTGCAAGCCATACAGTAACCAATGACTTTCCATTTACCGGCAGGTGCTTATACAACACATTTAATAACAACATACACAGAGCTGAAATATACACTGGTCTTCTTACCTTGTGGAAAGCTGTGGAAAGCTTCAAAGCAAATACATATAAAGCAGTATGCATTAGAAACACACTACAATCCCAAGACAAAAATGCAGAATTATATGGCCAACGTTTCCATTCCTATGGATATTATTAAAGCTTATAAAGACAATAAACATATTTTGGGGGTGGGTTAAGTGATTTAAGTCTAGCTTTAATACATTCTTGGCAGCAAAGATCTGGCATCAGACCATATTTCAGGGAAATATACAGAACAATGAGATTTATAAATAGAAAGCAGTGTAAACTGAGAACAATGTACAGCAAGAAATCACAGCTCTGAACTTCAGCACATACTTCATATCAGAAGACTGAACGACTTAAAGGGATACAGAGGAATGTGGCTTACAGAAAAACTCCTAGGCAAAGAAAATCATACCGAAGCGTACACAGTGGAGTCAATTTACTAAAGAAGTAGTGAATAAAGCAAAGCTAAGTTCACATTGAAAACCCAATCATGTGCAAGGAAATGTAAAAAAAGAAAGGAAGCAAGATTTTTGCTTACATGTGATTAGATGACTGAAGTGAATACAGATTCACCTTAATCAGTAAACTGAACATTCACTTTGTAAAGTGATAATTCTCTACTGCTTTAGTGAATCAACCCTAATATCAAACTACATGGTGTTTATGTGAATACAGTGGTACCAGCATTGAAGGTTGTAAATTAGTTGTTTGAACAAATGCCAAGTGTTTATTAAAAGACTCGTAGGTTGAAGGAGAAGCAGCCAAAAGACTAGAAGGTGGAAGGAGAAGCAGTTGATGGATGGAATTGCATTGTAAGTAGTTGCTAGCTCTTGTCCAATACCAACAGAAATCTGCATAAAATTACCACTCTTGCCTTTTTACCGAGTTTATTAGTATATATAGCTAAATTCAAGAGGGACAAGAGTAAAGCACTTAGCGGCTCCAGCAGGTTCCCTCTAGGCTACAAGACTGGTAATCACAGCCTCTCTCCCCTCTCCGCTCCCGCTGGTTGGATGCCCCTGACATCATCAAGTTCAATGCAGGGCCCATAGCCCTGCATCATACGTAAAGGACGTCGAGGGACAGTCCACAAGCTGAAGCATGGAAGGCGGCAAGTAGAGCACTGACAGCTGGGGGAGCAGAGATCAGGTAAGTGAAAGTGCTTTACCTGATACTCTAGACCTAAATGAGCATTTACCCTTTAAAGTACAGAGGCACTGCATAGGGATTTTTTCCTGAGATGGGCTCTAGTTAAAGGAGAACTATGGGGTCAGTGTTTTTCCCATAGTTCTCCTTAGGGTAACGGGAGGACACAAACTAGCGTCCTCCCGTTACCCTAAGCTCAGTATACCGCGAGCTACAGCTCGCGGTATACTGAGACGCCGCACCTGGAGCGGATCCCGACGTAGATGACGGGATCCGCCCAGCTGCGTGAGTGACAGCTGGCTCTGCCTATCTAGAGGCAGAGCCAGCTGTACCCGGCCCCTCCCCCGTCCGTTCCGCCAGTCAGCGCTGGCAGATCGGAGCGGGGAGAGGGGAATCCAGCCCCTCCCCCTGTCACGGCAGAGAGCCGTGACAGGATCGAGTGGAAATCACTCATCTCATAGTTCTCCTTTAAGTAAATTACACATTACAATAAGCACAACAGCATGAAACAACCATGGTCTTTTTGATGCATTGGTCATCTAGAAGAAAAAGTGTGCATTTTGCTCATGGCATCTATTATTCTTTTAATCCTCTTACTTGCATTAGACATGTGATGGTTGGAATCTGGCTGGGTGCTATAAGCTATTGGAACTACACAACATCATCTACAAGAACCATATCACACTGGTGACTGGCTACCAAATCACTAAAATGCAACTGCCACTTTCTCTAATGGAAGTTACTCCCTCACTGGCTGAAACTCTGCAAAATTGTAACCACTAGCATGGGAGTCACAATCAAATGTGATATTTCTGAATCAGTCAGCAACAGAGCAAAGCCATAGGAGGTAGTACACTAGGTCTACACAATCCTGTCCCTGGTAAGCCCAATTACAGAATTGCTAGTGTGACCAGGGCCGGATATCGCACAAAGCCAACCTAGGCCCGGCCTTGGGGCAGCAGGGAGTAGAGGGGCAGCAGGGGTGTGGAATTCATATCTCCCGACGCCCGGACATGCAGTTGAGTAGGGGGCCGCATTGAGGAACCTGGCCTTGGGGCAGCAGAGAGAGTAAATCCTACCCTGAGTGTGACAACAGTTTTTGAAATGCAACCAATTTTTAAGTCTGACAGTTTTTTTCACTGCCAATATTAAATCACATAAGTTTCGTTATTGAAGTGAAAGATAATACAAGTTTTAAAGGAGTTATATTTTTATGTACTACCATTTCCAAGTGCAGATATATAAAATATGATTCATTCGGTTATGAAACCAAAACTAACATATTGCCTTATTTCTATCGCCCATCAAACGTCTAACAAAGGAGATACAATGAAAGAGGCGGAGGCAGCGTGCTTTCAACCCCTCAAGATACAGTGAAAACAAACGCAAGACAGTCTCTTTGATGAAGCTAAAAACAGAAGGGTATGAAGTCATTGCTCAGCTCTTTGGAAATTGACATAAAACAGTTACTACTGACATTTAACACCTTCAAGACAACGAGACTTGTACTAGTGTATATAATGTTTAAGTTTGGAAACACTTAGAAACACTTACTTTCATAGATCTTAGGAAACTGGCATATTGTAGCAATTCGCTCATATTTTAACACCTTTCCTACAAGGAGCTGCTCTGTCCATGTAAGACACTGAGAAAACACAATCGTGTTAAAGAAAACATACTTACCTTTAACACAGTTTGCCAGTGTCTTTTAAGTCATAAAAAATTGTCTAAGAAAATGTCACATTATTCCATCATTTTATTTTCAAATTATTTTACAAATGACATATACATTTATACAGGTTATATGGCCACTGTAAAATTCATAAAGCTAAGCTTGGGCAGACATTTTATTTCATGTAAAGGTGCTTTCTTACCTTTAAATAATATATTCTTGTTTTTTTTATAAAGTTATCCAGACGTTGAGAAATCATTCATTCATTCATTCAAAAAGAGGCCTCTGTCACCCCAAAACAAACTACAAACACTTATTCTTTGCAGCCAAGAAACGTGCCATCTTAGCCTCTATTTGGACTGCAGTTGCTATGGTGCTGCACATGTGATCAGCTGTGACACCAGCCATTTGTTTCGAAAGTTTGGTTGAGAGCTGAAATAAGCACACTGGCAACCTTGACAGTTGCCATTCTTTGAAAGTAACTGTTTTAGGAGACCATTAAAATTGGCAGGTCTAGTTCTGCTTTAATAACCATTTCATAAGACAAGCAGCCACTATGCCCCCTATTAGCCCAGCAACCAGTCTTTTAATTAGGGATGTCCCGATACCGATGCTAGCATCGGTATCGGGCCCGATACAGGGCATTTTGACTAGTACTTGTACTTGTCAAACTGCCCCGATGCATAGCGCCGCAGCTTGCGCTGTTTTTTTTTTTCTTACCTTCCGTGCCGTGGTGGCTGGGGTCCTCTGGGAAGGCTGGAGGAGCGTCACGTCACTGATGTGGGCGGAGCACCAGGTGCGGTCTAATGTAGTTGGCCGGCGACCTGTAGCTCCCAGGCCGTGACTCGACGCTCCTCCGCTCTGCTGCTCAGCGCCACCGACGTCGTCACTACTTTTAATACCCCCTATAGTTCTTTGCACTGATGTCATTATGTTGCTCACTGTATTAGGAGGACCCAGGAGTCTCAGACTCCTAGTCTGAAAGGCCAACTGTGACTGCGTTGTTTGATTAACAGGCCAGGAGACTCCTGGTCTGTGGTTCCCATCCACTCTTGCAATGGGCAGGCTATGCAAATGAACACAGAGCTTAGTGTATGTAACCCTCCTTACAGCCACAATACAACATTAGACTATGAGTAGGTAAATAGAAAAAAATAGGAGACAGCAGAGTAATGGGCATTTATTTGGACAAATTCAGAGGCCTATGAGTGGCACACCTCTGATCCGCAACAATCCACCGAAAGTTTTGCCCACATGCATGCCCATTGTGTACACTTACAATTCACAGTGCACTATGGGTATTGTAATCTCAAAGAGAGGAAACACACAGTAGCAGGAAGTGAGGTCACTGCTTCTACAAAACGCTCCTCACAGCACCTAGGCATAGCAGCTTCTTTTCTGTAATCGGCAATGATATGAATGGTTTTTAACAGTGAGTTTTCAAAAAACAGTGCAACTGTAAAAAAAATAGAAAAAAACAATGTTTCACTGTACTACATGAAAATAACAATTCGGGAGATGTTGTTACTATGCAAGAGTTTAGCTTTAAGTTAGTTCAAACTTTAAAAAAGTAAAGAAATACCTTGGAAATTGTGGTTATTCTTTAAAAACCACAAAGAGAAGAAGCTACCATTTTGCATACTGTACCAATTGCCACAACTATATTGTTACATATAGTAGTTATAAGATTGAAAATCATTTAGTCCATGATAGAAATCTAATTATTGTTTTTGTTAAGTGGTAAAGCATTCCACAGGTCTACAATAATAACTTTATTAGTAAAATATAGAAAATCTATCTGTTACCTATTCCAGGGAGCTGAATATCATGAGTTTGGGCTTGAAGAACCATTATAAAAGAATGTGCAAATATCAAATTTACAGGTGTCAATAAGTAAGCAAAATAATGAATGTAATCTTTTTCTGAAAATCCCCCAATAATTCTTCTAATGTAAACATCAGTCATATTTCAGATTCCTCTTGAACCATTTAAACTCAATGTTATCAGGTAATTATTGTTCTTTCCTCTTAACCTTTTTCAAACAAACGCTGCTGCCATCATTAGTCACAAAGAGGACCAGAGAGCAGACTCTGTATAAACAATTAGTGCGATATCATCCTAACAAAAAGAGATAATACATAATAGCAAAAACATAATGGTTTAGGGAGCTTTGAGTGAAGGCAGAATGCTGGATGTTACATTCGTCTCAGATAATGTCAGACTGCTGTTTTTAGTTTAGGGCTAACGTGTCTTTGAGCTCTGGACGTTCAAATATTTGCGTGTTCTTAACAAGCAGTGAATGAGTTTTTAAAGGAGCCTTGCTGACCTCTGTAAGTGCAATCAATGTGCAGCTTTCCATCAAAACTCACAGAAGCCATCCAAGCCGTACTCTCAGCAGCTCTTCTCATACTGCTGCCCCTGCAGCACTTTGTCTGTGTTATAATGCTGGCAGGCTGCTGAGACACTGCTGAGGGGAGATAGAGGGAGCTGAGCTGCTAAGAGACTGACCTTATTGTTTCTAACGTGAATTTTGAGGATGAATTGCTCCACAGTGTCTGCAGCTACAGAGGTCAGTGAAGGCCTGTTTGCTGCCTGTAAATAATATGAAAATACATGCATAAGCAGCTGAAGGATCTAGGTGCGAAGCAGCTAAAGGATCTAGCCGTAGCTTTGGCAGATCCTTCGGCTAGCTTCGGCCCCAGGACCCCTTTGCTTCAGTAGAATCAAAGGGCTGCTGTACGGGCTATTCACCATAGCTCCACCAAAGCCATTGGCCGGCCGACAGCCTGCTTCTCACAGGGCAGAACCAGCCGCGATGTTACGGCTGGCTCCGGCCACTTGCAGAGAGATCAGTGTCCCTGGTTATCAGCTAACCAGGGACACTGATCTTCAGACAGCAAACTCTCCCCGGCGCTGCGGTAGTCTTCCGCTCGTGGCCACCAAGGAGAGAAATACTGCTTTTTCTTTTTTTTTCTGTATTCTGACATGGAGCCAGAATAGAATAGAAAAATAAAAATGTAGGCCATAGGAATGCATTGCTAGATTCCTATTGGCTATTTCAATTTGCAATAGCCAATAGCAAACTAGCATTGCACCCGCCCTCTGCTGCAGTTCTCCATCAGGTGCACCACTACTGATTGACAGCAGCAGAGGGCGGGTACAATAGCTTGTTTGCTATTGGCTATTGCAAATTGAAATAGCCAATAGGAATCTAGCAATGCATTCCTATGGCCAAAAATTGTTTTGTTTTTTTTCTATTCTGACACGGCTCCGTGTCAGAATAAAGAAAAAAAAGGAAAAAGCAGTATTTCTCTCCTTGGCGGCCGGGAGCGGGAGACTCCCGGAGCGCCCGGGAGAGTTTTTTTCTTTTTTTTTTTTTGACGGCAGCAGCACCGCCGGCCAATAGAAAACAGTTGGGCCGAGCTAGCTGTCACTGCTAGCTCTGCACAATCGTTTTCTATTTAATTTTTTCTACTTTTAAAAAAAAAATTCTGTTCTGCTCGGTACAGAGCAACAACAGAGGGACCGAGCAGAACAGCTGAGCCGAATGCCGCTCAGCGGCATTTGGCTATTCACTCACTGCTGTTCGGCATCTATAAGAATAGACCAAACACCAGCGAGTAGCCTACCGGAGGTTCGGCTTAGCCGATCCAAATGTTGGATCGGCTGAGTCGAACTCCTTCTACTGAGCATGTTCGTCCAACCCGAAGCCACCCGATGTACGGCTGATTTCAGCCGATATACGGCTGGAATCAGCCGTACCAGCCTGAAGTGAACAGCCGAACAGCGTTCGGCTCACTTTGCTTTAGGTCGGTCATTCACCCGGCTACCTACGGCAGCTTATTGAATAGACCCCATAGTGAATGCTTGTTTAAAAGCCTAACTACTGCTTGCTAATAATAATATGTGAATACATGAATCCCCATAGCCTTGACAAAGGTTCACTTTCAGAATAAATGATTTTTAGAAGCTTTCACAACAGTTTGCGCAGCGCTTTACAAAATAGGGGAGACAGTACAGTTATAATACAATTTATGGACAATAGGGTTAGGGCCCTGTTTGTGAGAGCTTAAAATCTAGTAGCTCATAGCTCCTAGATGAGAATCAATGGAGGACCCAACACTTCTATCAACCCTCCTCCATCTGTGCGACAGGTCCCCAAAGCTCTTCTCTAAGTCGCTCCAGTGAGTGGTCGCATGCTGATGTCATCAAGTAACCCAGCCAGCTGCCACGGAGCCCGGATCTGGGAGGGGACCCTGTGCTCCTGTAGTTAAACTGCGCCATAATCAGACCTCTGTGAGAGCACACTTGCATATGCAGTGAAAGCTCAGTTAATCGCTGCTGTCACTTGTATACAAAGAGCTGGAAAAAAAGGCTTCCATTACTTGCTTGCTGTACTGGGTTATGTAATAGGAACAGGAAGTAAGGGAAAATCTCTCAGGGAGATAAAAATTATAAATTTTCCCTTCTATATAACAAAGCCCCTTTGTCTCTTAAGATGTTTCCCTCCCTTCCTGTCCTTTTGACAGGGCAGAAAGTGAAAAGAAAAATCTTCAATGAGAACACAGAAAGCAAGGCAAGCCTGGTAGTGACCTCACTCCAGCAAAGTAAATGAACATTTTGGCTGTAGTTCCATTTTAGGGTTATGCAATCTTATAAACTGCAAATTAGGAAGTTTCATATTGCTAAGCCTTTCTAATAGATATACAGGAAACCCCAAACCCGAATAAAGCAGAGAAAAATAGTTTCTATATGTCCCCTTAATGCTGCTGAAAAGACTCTGTGTACAATAGGTAGAAAAGGATTGCTAATGTGCAAACATCCCTTTTCTGTATTATCTAGACTACATCTGAGTCCTGATGTTGTTAGGTTTTACACTTCCATATATAGCACTGTGCTAAGCAACTTTCTACTAAAATGATACAGTGCTCAAGGAATTTCTATTAAAATTATACTGCATTATGCATAAGAAAAAATGCAACCGATGAAGATAATGTCTATGATTTCATTGTAAAACTCTTGAGAAGTTAATAGTTTTCCCCTCTGTGCAGACTTGTAAAGCTATAAAGATTTCTCTTTCTGTATTAAAGCCCTATGCCTGCAGTTTCCAGTGATTGCCCCACTCATGCCAGAAAGGCAATCTTTGATTTGCTCATTTTGTGGCACAAGTAACAATATTACAGTGCACATAATGTTTCTGGGAACTGAGTGGTCACAAGCTTGGTCTTAGCAAAAGGGCAATGCTTTTGCCTCATCTAAAAATCAGACAGCATGATTCCAATCCTGCTGATGGCAAAGCAACAGAGGAGGGGTTAACATGAGAATCAATGGAGGACCCCAACACTGTCATAAAGGCAGTGAACAGAAAAGCCATAAAGGAGCAACATGATACCAGCCAGGAGTTAGTTATACGGCCAGTAATGTGTTCTTTGGAGGGGAAGTGAATTTCCTGGAGACACTTAAAATTGTCAGCTAAATTTCAACAGCGGAAAAAGTCTCACTCCTCTTTAAAGTGAAATCATCCAGTTGCAGAACTACATTGCTCAGTGTGGAGCAGTAGAAAGCTTTCTGTTGACATGGTCCATCAACATAGGTTATAACAGGGAGAACACATAAAAAACAGCTGTGGTAAGAAGGCTATAATATAAAGAAGTCTCAAAGTCTAGCACAACTTATTTAAACAATATTTGTGCTGGAAACTGTATTGTAGCATTATCACCATGAAATTATAGATACATATATGCCTCGGTATTTTAGGGTCACAGTTTCATATATACATCAGTGAATCAATGATGGACTCAGTTGTTGGACTGTTCTCCACCAACTTCTCTAGTCTCACATTTTATATTAGTTAGGGATCTAAAGCAAAGGCAGATATTACATGACTATCAGCCAATACTGATGAAGAAGCCAAGATTAGGTGATGATGGAGTCTAAAGCTAGCCTAAAATAAGCTTGGCAGACAAACATATCAGGGGAAATTCAGTCAGCCAGGTTGTATTTTTGGGTTTAGATAGTCTACTGTTCCTTAAAACACAAGAGCAGTGTAGGAGGTATCCAGTCTGGAAAGTCCTTTGTCACACATACCAACTAGCTCAGGGTCCAACCATTTCATATTATGTTTTGTATTGGCTCTGTTTCATGTGATAATGTGATTTTTTTATGTTAAAGGAAAAATATCACATAAGATTCAACAGAACAGAAGGAACAGAAAAGACAGAGCAATTCACGTTTACTTACATACAGGCACAAACACACTTAAATGACACATACACATATAAGAAAAGCAGGGCAGAAAAAAGAATACCTGGAGACCACACTAAAGCAAATCAGCTAGGTGCATGAGAGGTATATATTATTGAGGTTATGCTCCAAGTGAGACAGACCCAGAGCTTACAAAAGGCTTCTTCTGCACATTCACAGCAGCAAATGGATCGGATGGGACGTAAAGAGAAAATATTAGATACTGTGGGGACCAGCTTTAAGGCTAGATTCACACCTAGGCAATTGAGGCGATTTTTCAATGCATAGAGATGTCTATGGGACCACAACCGCGCAACAACCTCCTGAAAATACCTCCTGCACCTTTTTGCACGACAGGCGATTTCGATCGTGCGACGCAACACAAAAGTGTGAACAGGCTCCACTGAGTTCAAGAGTGTTCATTTTAATTCCTACTGCATGATTATTTTAATGCTACTTTAAACAACTGGTGTTGAAATAAAATATATTGCTCACTCTCCGACAGCCAGGAATAAATAGTTATGTGTGCGCAGTTTTCAGTGCTTTTGTGTACAATTAAAGACACATTACAACTGCATTTATCTGGTCATTTTACTTTTCTACTCTCATTAAGAGATGAAAAAGAATAATCTCACACAGGCATTAAAAAAAATCATCTTCATTAAAAACTGAACATAATCTGAACCTTAAAAGTCTGACCAGTGGGTTCTGCAAGAACAGGAAATTGGAGTTTGGTCAGCTACCACCAACTTTCCCTATTAAAGGGACCCATAACAACCAGAAGCATTTTGTCCCTATTAGGCCCCTTTCACAAGGGTGCCATCAGTTCCGATCAGCAGTAGATCCATGCATGGATCTCCAGCTGATTGGATTAGTTTGGAATGGATGTCACCATTTTAGATCCGGCTGCCCATAGATTAATGTTGGGTTTCCGATCAGATCCACCGAACAACTGACAGGTAGACCTTATCGAGCCGCATGTCTGAAAGGGACCTAAGTTCCTCAAAATAGCCCTTTTTTACACCACTTTCTGCTTCATTGCTACCAACCTTTGCTAAAGAAAGTAGAGTATGAGATGAAACCCCCATGAGCTGTAGAGGGTATGCAAAGCCATGGTATTCTAATTCTTTTTCTGTTGATATGGACTTGTTATATTTCTGTCCTTCCCTAATTGTGTATTATTTTATTTTATTTTTTTATTAAATACTGTTTTCACCTTTTTCATTCTTCTGGCATTTCAGTGCTGCTTATCTCTCATTCAATAACTTCCAGTCTACATGCACTCACTCCAGCAACCGCTACACATAATGGCTTTGACAATGATGAAACATGCATGCCCAATGAGTTTCTGCTTGGATGCTTGTAAGCTCCACAATGGCAGGATCCATAGGCATTATTTTAATAGAAGCTACAGATAAGACTGAAACCAACCTTTCAAATTACATTAACATGTTACAACTAGATTTTGGTGATTGGCTTTAGACCTAGTTTAATTAAACATTTTGATGATTATATGCTGGTCTTATGTATTAAAGGGCCTACTTTGACAATTAATGGAGGCCAATGGCACAGTATCAGACTTGGAAAAGTTTTTTTTTTTAAAGGTACCTTCCTACTTACAATACTTACCTCTAAAGTGGGCAAAGCTCAGATTGTGGCTAAAGAGCTGCCGAGTTCTGCAGTGATGAAATAGCGGCTGCAGGGAGAGACCACAGTGCACAGCAGGGCACCAGAACCACCTGAAAGAGCATCAGATGCTGCAAAGTTTTTTGCTTCTGTAGCACTCCAGGAAAGCAATGATGATTAGAGGAGATCATATTAATCAATTATGTACTTGTGAGATGATAGACAACAGAAAAAACCCCACAAAGAACAAGGGTTTTAAATATCACCGTAGAGAAAATTACTGCTTACACCTATGTAACTCATACTATTTAAAATGCTTGAGTAAAGAAAAATGGTGGCAACTATAAATGATATGTCAGAGATGCTTTGCCTTTACTTTAATCTCTTAATATTAAAAACTTTTGGCCGTGGTGACTTTTGCTCACAGCTTGCTATTTCATCAATTGCAAAAGAAAACATTTATGAGTCAGAGCGCATACAAAGTCTTGTTTGTGTATAGAAAGCAGTTGTTAATGAGAATTCCTTCCCTCGCTGGTCTCAAGGCTTGTTTCAAGTGATTTATTTACTCCGAACACTGTGGTCTAAACCATACTGGGTCTGGTATAGCTCAACGTATTTTCTGCTGCTATTGCAAATAGAGCTTTCCTAGCCTAGAGTTTTTAAACCTTCCAACAACTTGAAAGTCCTGTGCCTGTGTAAAAAATATAGCGGTACTGTCTGATTAAATTCAGAATCTGAATTTTTTCCTACAGTCCAATTGAAAGATTGAGCAAGGCTTTTAAGTGCATAGGTTTAGTTTTTTGTTTATGCATAAATGTAGTGAAGAAAGACTTTTGGAGCAGATTTTGGAAAACTTAGCATTTATAATAATAACCTTAGGATAGGTGTTCCCTAAACAGCAGTTACCTTTACAAATGGTGTGTTTTCATGCATAACAAGCTAAATACATAAAAAAAGTCCTGGGCAGATAAGCTTTGTGACCTACATTATGTACACTACTGTATATGGCCACAAAACTGTGGACACCTGACCATCATGCCTGAGTGAGCTTGTTGAACATCCTATTTTGAAACCATTGCATCAACATGGACTTAGCCCCCCCAATTTGTGTCTACAACGTCTCCACTTCCCAGGACAGACTTTTCACAAGATCTTGGAGTGTGGTCTGTGAGAATGTGTTCCCATTGCGCCAAATGAGCATGTATGAGTTTAAGTACTGATATTAGACAAGAAGATCTTGCTTTTCAATGTATCCCAAAGGTGTTTAATAAGGCTGAGGTCAGTGCTCTGTGCATTCCGGTTGAGTTCCCCCATCCTAAATTCATGAAATCATGTATTTATGGACCTGGCTTTGTCCACAGGGTCAAAGTCATGGAAAAGAAAATTACCTTCCTTAAACTGTTGCTGCAAGGTTGGAAGAACACAATTCTCTAATGTCTTTGTAAGCTGTAACATTGACAGTACCCTCCACTATAAACACCTAAACTCAATATGTGGATGGGCATCCATCCACATAGTTTTGGCCATATAGCGTATTTTCATCAAAAGTTACAGGTTTTGTTAAAGAATATAAATAGGATAGATAGTTGTTTTTAGACAAATAACCTACATAGTTAACCAATATTGTATCATTACTTATGTGTTAAATCTTGAGCCTTTAGTCTGCATTGTCACATAAAAATGCAGCTTGAAACTGAACCTGGGCAAATTATATGAGATATGAAAACATCTTTTTTTTGTGCTAAAGCTTGCTTGCTATTTGTACTTATAAAGGAAGCATTATTCTAAGCTGATGATCAGTTTTTTCTTCTTTCCACTTTTTTAAAATCCATATCCTTATATAGCATAGTTCTCTACTGAGCCAAAAGGGTAATAAAACTGTCCAAAGCCCATATGGTTTTAATATAATAGTTTACCACTCATGTTTATACAACATCTTTGGGACAATGCAGGGTGTTCATTAATTATGGCTGCGGAAAAGGTCTTAAACCCGGTTTCATCAGCCTCTCAAATCAATGAGGCTTAGTGGGTTTCACAAAATGGGTAGCAAGGCTCAATGGAACCTGTCAGGGAAAATTATGGGAATTACAGTTTTTGAATTTTCATTTTGAATGGCACACCAACATGGCATTGTAGACAACTGGTTTTCATCTGCTAAGAAGTCTCAGGTTGCTGAAATATCCTAAGTACAAAACAGTTTCAGTGCTATACAAAATAAGCACATAGTGCAATGGGGAGAAGAGGCATCCAACACATCTGGAATTGTACATGATGCTGAAGATCTTTCATCAAAGTTAAGACCTGCAACAAAGTGGAGTTCTGCAGCATGGACAGCAGGACAAGTAACTGCCTTTATGCAGAAACCTCCTTCATTATTTTTTTTCAAATAGCGACAGAGTTGCTTTAAGACATCTGATGGAATGAGACACAATACAAGGGATCCCTGCTCATAAATAAAGAGTAATGGTTAGCTGTAATATGCAGCTAATCAGTGACATAGATTCAACACACAGGAACATTACAATAACATGGAATAGAAGCTGGAGATAAGAGTATTCTACTTGCTAGGACATACAACATACAATAATAACATACAATAATAATTTTCCCACAGCAGGACTACACTCAGCTGAGGTAAGTCTGGCATGTAAAAAGCATGTTACTATCACTGGCCACAATGATTTTCTTCCTGCTGATGTATTTATGACATCCTGCCTCACATACTTCAACTTCCTGTAATTATCCTGGTCCCTGTGGGAATAAATGAGAGATTTCCCAAAGGCATCGATGGGTCTGACATAACAGGCAGAAGTAGCTGGAGGACAAATGTTGAAGAATGGGTAAAATATTTAAAACAAAGTAAAAGGGATGTAGTTCTGTTTCTCTATCTCTATTTACCCTATTTATTCAATACCTCTAAGCTGACTTCTAGTTACAGTGAATCAGTTTAACTGTGGTTACTTCTGTGTGTATCTGAAGTCTGGTGACCAAAGTATTTCTGTCCTATTGTTAATATCTCACACACAGTGCCAGCTAGCTAGGTCTTGTGGTACTGGATACATCTTCCTCTCTATTAAAATTGAGTTTATATCAAGCGCTTATTACTTTATGTAACTGCCATCCCTTCTGGTCTGGGATTCGCTATTAGCTTTAGATCAGGATTCAGTAAATAGCATAGGGTAAAGCCACGTTAGGCATTTGATGGCCCATAGGTAGCCATCCCAGTTGCATGGCAGATTAGAAAACTGTTAGTGACTGATAAACAAAGAAGATTGACTAACCCTGAGTTCCAGTGTCACACAACTGTCTGGCATTGACACAACAGGATGGCCGGCTATCCTGAGTGGGAACCATCTTAGGAGGACATAGAACACTGGATTTATTGCCTGTCATCCTGGGTTATTTGTGTTTGTTCTTATTTTGTGAATTGTTAGTTAGACTTCACCTTCATAAAGATTTAGAGGGGCTTATAGGTCTCTGTGGCCCCCCATGGGTGTGGTGTTCTTTTTTCCTTGGTTAGATGGGTGTGTGGCTGCCAATCATAAATATATCATAATATAGACCTACCTCCGGTTCCTGAAGAAGCTTGCTGTAAAACGTGTTGAACCTGAGTACAGGCTCAACATGTTTCACATCAAGCTTCTTCAGGAAGCCATAAACAGATAAAAGAGATATCAATTTATGGATTGTGACACTGATTGTCCAACAACAGAAACAATGTTTTAATACATGCTATATAAAAGGCCCATGGAGGTGAACTGGAACCTTGGAACGTTTTGATGGGTTTTACAAATGTTTCTGATATCTTTCAATGGTATTTAGCTTAATAAATGTGGTTTTAAGATTTACTACAAAGTGATTGTTTATAAGCACCCTAAAAGCCCCATTTTTTGTTCTATATTGTGTCATTTGAAAATTGTAGGGATGTGGTGCTGCTCTCTTCCATTTACCCAACACATTTTGCTGGTTCCCTTCTAGTTATATACAGGTTTAGCATCATAGTATATTGGAGAAAACCATCTCCCGTTACCCTGCCCAAAACAGGACTGCACTGTAAATACTTGAACTGTGGGTTTTGCTTTTTGCGTGGAGTTACACTTTGATGGTTAGCACAGTTCCCCAGGGACATTGTCATCTCGGAATTTTTACAACAATAGTATATTAATCAACTTCCACCCAAACCAGTCCATTTGTTCTGTATGTTCCTGTATGTGCAATCTATACCTACTAATTTGTTGACACTACATGAACGATAAAATAATTTCTATTGTTTTATGCTAACTGGGTATTTAATCAAATAAAAACACCTGGCTAAGAAAGTTAGTAGAGTTAAGAAATGGAAGACTGTAGAATTGTTAGACCCCTGATGCTATATAACACTCCTCTTTGCATGTTCTCATTTTCAGAAGAATTGTTTAATTACAACTCACCCATCTCTCATGTCAATTTACATAAAAATAACACAGAAAGGGAGGAGTGTGGGGAGAAGTGCTTTTATCTAGACGCTAACAAGTATTAGTCAGTCAACTTCAGGACACAAGAGCCACTGTTCCCATTCAGCGCTTTGTTTTAAATATTGCCTTGTTTTTTCTCAACAAACCATAGCGCGGCACTACACTGCACTCTCCTTCCAAGCTGCAGCTGTCAATAAAAGGCCTGTTTACCCTATGAATATGCTGTGCAGAGTCAGTCTTCCCATGAAAATCAAGTCATTGACCTGACTACCAAACCCCTTGTGAACCAAAGAGGGACTATAATTTTTCCCCCCTTAGTTCTCACATGTTGTAAAAGTTCGCTTGTTACCTAATACAAAATGCATTAATTCCTCCAATGTGAGCACACCATGAATGATTTAATTGTGAGCGATTAGACATAGTTTTTCTTACTTTCAGGGCAGAAAAAAATATCTCTGGCTATGTTAAGAAATGTTTCCCTTAAAAGTCTGCGTTAGCTTTATTATCTAATCAAGTGGAAGACAAAAGGCCTTTGTTTCTATTGGCCCATCCAGAGAGCAGCAATAAAACGTTTTCAAGATCTTCCCAACCTTTTGTTATCTAAAAAGGACTTAGCTTCACTGAATAGATGTCACATAAAAATATATATCATGACAACCAATGAGGCAATGGGACAATCCTTTATCTCTACTTTTTTTTTTTAAAGAAAAAAATCTGTTCACAAGGAGGAAAGGAATCTGATAACAACATTACACAGTTCAGAAAGATTTGCATCAAAAAGATTATATACAGGTTTGAATTGACGACTCTTCCGTGACCATAGAAACATTAGAAATGGCAGAAAATTCAGTCCACTGAACTTCAAATGACTTTATTAAAGTGTCACTAATCAGAATCAAAAGACACAAAGTTTTAGTGTTCAGGCTAACAAACCAAATAACCTTTAAAAGCCCAATGACCTCCTAAGAGCATTACTTTAAGGAAACCTTGTAGACAGCAAGTTAAATAAGAAATCCTGCAACAGCTCTCTCCAAAAGATTAAGCCCGAACAGATCACACACACACACTCAGCTGAGAGTTTGTGAGAAAGAATTGAGGAATCTAAAGCACTGTTTGATGCAATGTATCCAAATGCTGTGCACATGCTGTGTCATGTATAATAATTGCAGCTGATTTGGAAAGGTTCAAAATGCGTGTTTAGGAACATTGCGGCAAAAGACAAAACTGCAGAGAGTATCGGGGGTGTAAGCTATCATCGGAGCATGGGGTGTGCATGAATCCAGGTTTAGAGACTGGGTAGGGTCAAAGGTCAGATCATTTGGCTGATGCAAACCTAGTTTTCCCAGACATTTGTTTTTTGAGTGGATGTTGTCTCACTGGATCATCCACCGCATCTACTTTTGCAGTAAGGTTGCTATATAAGTTCTTTCTGATGCTGTTATAGAGGGTTCATAGCCTTTCATTTTTCCAAAAAGTGCTTTATAATGACATCAATGGGAAGGTTCTAAGAACTCTGGCGAGTGATAATAGTTTCAAGAAATATATGAATCCATTGGGTTATGACACTAACCAGTGTCTAATGAAAATGTAAAGGGGTCTATTTGTATATTAACACTAGACTCATGCATTTTTCACCCGGGATTCAAACTTTTTTCAACTAAATCCAATTAGAAAAATATGTGAATCTTGGATGCACTCTTTGTGAGTCTTGTGTGAAAAATCTTATAAATAGACCACAAAGTGTATTTAAAACAAATATTTTTTTTAAACATTTTGGTTAGTTGTAAGGTGTTAGAACCCCTGTAAATGTTTTTATTTCACCCTCTGTATTTGTTCTGGTGATCATTATCGGGGCAGAAAGTAAGGTAAAATTCTTAAATCTGAGTTGTCACTAGAATAGGGATAGAGGAAACTACTGTCTTCAAGGGATTTCTCTTATTTCGGAGTGATTTTTTTCTCACTTCCTATTGCGCCTACAGGTCAAATTAAGAGAAATCTCCCCAATAGGATAGAGGTGAGGGGAGCGTGTGATCGTCACACCTGGAAGTGTATGAAAGCAGCGAAGCCCTGTACTTTAAAGACAGGGGCAACCGAAAAGATAAATATAGATGCTCTTTTTTTACAGATTATGCTTTGTTTACAAGTGACCCTGTTGTGACAAAATCACTTTACACCTCTATATTATCAGGAAAATTCAGTGGTGAGGACAGTATTTCACCTTTTTCCTTTTGAAACCCCTTTTCAGTATTTTTTGTTCATGGTATCACTGATAATGTGTAAACATTTGAAAATGTACTTAATGTTTTAAGAAGGGCCACATTTCAAATGGACCATTGTGTGAGGGGTCATTTCGGCATATACACAGTTCATTGTCATTGAAATTTTTAGTAATGTTTGACTCTGTGACCTTGACATGCTATCAGAATAGATGGGTATTTTATAAATGACCTAAAATCATTTTAACTTTGTCAGGGTCAAGGTTTTCCAGGGTTGTTTGTATCGCTTCTAATTTTGTCTTTTAAATTGGCTAGCAAAAACATTTGTCTGGTTAACTAACTTATATTAAAGCTTTTCGGATACACAGAAAATAAGTGAAAACGCTCCACAGGAGGAGAACATTCCTCAGCACAATCAGGCATGCCACTGAGGTACAGATGTCGTAAGTGAGATTTTAAATTGCGCACATCACTGCTCCCATCACATTCTTATTACTGCTTCCATGTCGCATGCTACCTCAGCACTGTACATACTGCATGCTATAATGAAGTAAACTGGCACCTATAATCACTAATATGTAAAACCTAATTTACACATACCACATCTTAAACCTAGCCCTAATAAATATTTTATACTTTAAACTTTGCTATTCTTTATTCAAGGGATAAACTGACAGATGGATGGACACACACCTAACCTTACTTTAACTTTTCTAAACCTAAATTTAATAAACTCCCCATTATTCAACATCCACAGGGATTGGTAAATTCCAGATAAATGTTGTTTCTGGTTGCTTGAGAGTTACTATAAAAATAGGTCTAACTAATGCCATGCCCCTTACTATACCATATAAAAACATAAACTCTGTATTGACTTCATATTAATATTGAAATGCAGTAATCAAAAGCAAAATAAGACAAATAGACACTCTTAAGACAAATAGGCACACAATCGTTTCTCGGATAATACATGCCACAGATGAGTATACAGGGGATTTTTTTTTCTTCTAGTTAGATAAGAGTTCTGGTTAGTTGAATACCGGATAACTGAACCATGAGGTGGCTTACAGGTGTTAGCATGTGAATCTTGCTGCCTGGTCAGTTCCCTCCTTTGAAGGCTGTCCAGCAGCCATACCAGGAGACCAAACCAGATGCTGCTGTAAAACCAAGACCGTTTTAAAACATCACTTGGGACTCATATGGTTAAAGTATGCTAGCATAACTTTTTAGTAGAAGACCTATTATGAAAAAGGTTCCGAGAAAGCACACTAACCATTCTAAAATGTTTCCACACAAAATCTAGGCCAGCATCCACTCAGTGTACAGTATGCTGTATATATATTGACCATATGTTCTTCAGTCTATAGTAATCAAGTGTTAAAAGTATATATTTTCAAATAACTAAGCCAAAAAATCATTTGTAAATGCTGCAACAGCTCGTGTAAGATGATCCAGAATGTAAAAAATGCTTAATTGGTGACCATTCATGTTGTATGAGTTTGATTAAGGAGATCTGATACTTATGTTATTGTTAGGCCATCACTCTAAGTGGCTTGCTGAGAGACCCTTCCCTGAGTGAAGACAGTTTCAAGGACGGAGTAAACAAAGCAATGCAATGGGTAAAGAAAACAGATTAATGTGGCAAACCACCTGCTTCACTATTTTCCCTAGTTACAGAGATGTTAAACACGATATTATAAGGGCAATATACTGTATGCTCAGTGCTCTACCTAAATAATTCCAAGTCAAGCATGCTGTTACTGTGCTTTTTAATAGAAGTTTTTGATTTGCTATCTCCTATACCAATCAACACGTTATACAAGCAAATGTCACTGTTGGAAATAATACTGTTTAAAAAAAAAAACAGCAGTCATTGACAGTTTCTTTGAGTAGAAATGTCCCTTAGAGATGACCGTACACATCACAATGCTACATGGCCAGAAGATAGGAAGCATAAATCAGGACAATAAAATAAATCTCTTGTTTAGCAATGTTCTTATTACCTGGGAAGCAATAGGCAGCCACGGGCCAAATGTTGCCCAAGACACGCACAATGCCACATAGCATCACCCACATGTGAATTAAGCCATTTTACTCAATGCATACTGTCAAAGTAGACATTTTGTGTGTGTCTGGCAAAGGACATACGAGCTTGCAAAGGGACCCAATTTACCTTCCCTTATGTACAAGGCCTAACAGCATATACAGAACGGCTTGTATTTTATAAATGCTTCACAGGATACAAGGCATACTGTAAATGGACAAGGGGAAAGGAGGGGAGTATTCTACGGCTTCTGCATAAGGAAGAGAAGGTCTCATAGCTATAGCGCCATAAGTGCAGCGCTAGCTGTGTTTTCTGGCATTTATGAGTTTTTCCACAACAAGTCACAATAACCTCTCTGCCTAGAGTTCCGTTTTAAGAACATATCAGGTAATCTCCAGAATGCTGAGTCGCCTATAACACAATGATCATAAAGAGCAATTGAAGGAAGTTTGCAAATACATTGGAATGCAGATGTAATATTCATTAAAAAAAATGCTGGTTCCATTTTTTGGCTCAGATGTTGCAAAGTTTTTAATATAATGTTTGATAGTACATTTCATAATGGTTAGGTTTAGGTTTAGCACTGGGAGTACAGTTTTAAAAGAAAGATGTCTTGACAGAAGTATCTAGGAGACATTGCTGTCCTCTTCTTTAAAAATGCTAGATACACAGTTGTTAGGGTTTAATAAAGACACAGGTCCATCGAGTTCAACCTATGTGTGTGTGTGTGTGTGTGTGTGTGTGTGTTGGTTTGTTTGTGTGTTTGTGTGCGTTTGAGTTACTAAGATTACTTGTACCTCTGTATATCTTGCTCTCCAAGAAAAGTATCTGGACTTCAATGATTCCATACTCTCAGCTAATACCACTCACAGTAAAGAATTCCCTTTTAAGGTTAAAACTTTTCTTTTCCAGTTTCAGACGGCGGCCTCTTGACTTGTGTTCTTAAGTGAACTAACAGTACTTGAGTGAACTAACAGTAAACAGTTTATTACTGAATATCCCATCACCATTAAACAAGTTTGCCTAAATAACCAAACAAAAATAGAGAGGGGGACTCCAATGGTGACCTAGGCAACAATATAAACTCTGGCAGAGTTTATAATGTTTTCCTACCATTTCCAAAACTACAGAAAAAAAAAAGTTTTGGCTTTACATAGGCTTAAAAACACTGATCACTATCATAACACGAATTAACCATATACAGTTATCATGAGACACAATATGGTTCGGTCCTTTAATTAAACATATAATAGCTTGTCATTTTTGTTGTAGGATTTATAACAATCCTTTTTAGAGAAAGTGGAATTCTGTTAAAACGATTAATGGCACATGTGTAATGCATGGATTTCAGTAGGAAATTAAAGTAAAGCAACTTGGACATCATTCAAATTGGGAGGATTTTTTCCGTTCAATTCAGACAGATAAGATCCAGCAGCCTGAAGCCCAAACAGGCGAGGAGTGAACACTGGAGGCAAGAGGAGATTTTGCATCTGATACTTTCAATTCATAACTAATCTATTTCAATGAAGACCAGGCCCCGTGCCGTGGAAAGGATCACTTCCTTACACATAAAAATATACTTTTTCATAAGACGTATTAGCACAGAATCAAAAAACAAACACTAAGTTTGATGTCATTTAGTTGGAACCAGAAGAGAAATATAAATACAATCTACATTATGTTTCTTTCTTTGTCTCTCAAGAGCTTCCCATGAGATGGACTATTGAAGCCAACTTGAAGGTATAATTATTTAACATGCACCGAACATTTACGCAGACATATAATTCTTGCAAAGTTGGCAATATAGCCCTGGAAATCATGTGGTTTTTGGACGCTGTACGGAAAACAAAGACAGATATTTCATTCCCTGAAAAAAAAAAGAATCTTCTCATGTTCTCAACACTTCCCAAAATATAATTGATCAACATCATGAGCCAATTAAGATTTTGACAATGAAGCAAGAGTAAACTAGTCAGAAGAGATCAATTGAAATGGCCTACCTTTTTATGTATTATAACATACTCAACTAATGTGTTTTAAACTGAAAAAAAAAACATATGAGGAAAATAGCTAATGAACACTAGCTTTACCTTATGACACATTACATTTTTTTTCTGCCAAGTGATCTACTGCTGTTACTGGTAGCAGCCGTGATTTGATACTCTTATTGTTTACTGGCCTTCTTGCCAATAACAAAAGGCTTCTAATTGTGCGTTTGTGACAAATAAAATTGACTTTTATTTACATTTTTGCCACAATCTCAAAAAAAATCCTATTCCACATCTCACAAACAAATAATGAGATCATCCACTGCAATAAAATATAAAACAAGACAGACAGGCAATTCACTAAAGCCATCGACCCTTTGCTCTTAAAGTTCCTCCATTGGTCTCTAGATGGAGCCAGAGCATGTCATGTTATCGATGCCCCATCCAGATGGGACAATATGCTTGAGGTCAGAACACTGTCTTAAAAGTAGGCTACTGTCTTGGCTGGCTCAGATGGTTAGTTTCTGCCAGGAGCAAGTGAATGTAAGCTGGGACAATCTATCATTGTATGCAATTATGTCTGGATCGGTTAAAGTGAAAATATAAATTACTCAGTCCCTTTAGTTGAGAATGTGTTTTGTTTTTTTTTGAAAAATCTTTTTATTCATTTTGCATAGTAAACAATTACATTACAGTAACATAGAGAATGTGTTTTTCATCTCAGAGTGTAACATTTAAAATTCAAATAAACCTGAGCTTGCCTGAAAGGTTTACAAGAGTGTTGACACGTGGGGCACCAAGGACCTCCTTAGTCTTGAAATCAATCCCTGTAGCTCTGTTGAGCCATTGGCTTCTCTCCAAGTAAGCATTAAGCTCTGCCCTGTCCAACCACTAAGTCCTGCCCCCTGTCAATCTAATGTCCTATGCCATGCACTCTTCTATCAACTGTGGCTCTGCCATTTGACTGGGGTAAGTATTAACACTAACAGGGAAAGGGCTTGATGTCATCCATGAACACAGGGATTAATCTAACAGAGGTATTTG
>NW_017306475.1:768527-773120 GCF_000935625.1 Nanorana parkeri
TTTTTTAGTTTCTCTAACTACTTTTTGACATCTCAACTTAACAATTGTCTTGCGCTATCTAGCTTGTCTTTCAAAAGCAAAAATGCTTTGCCCTTTTACTGGCCCCACCAGCGTCTGCCCGTGTCTTTAACTCAAATAATTGCAAGTATTCTGTAGTAATATTGGGAATTTTAGTGATTTACAGATGTGTATTATAATGCATATCGTGACTTATGATAATTTATGCCTGGAAATCTGCCAAGCACTGTACGCATAAGTATGTGCATTAATGTATTAAGTCCTTTAACAAACAAAACTAAGAAATTATCCATAGAAACTAAATTGTTACATTTCTTGCAATGATCTGCGTTGGACCAAACACTATTTAAACCTAACAAGTGCCCCAGGTTTTACTCTTCAGAAGCTTTTTATCAAAATTTTGTGAATTGTAAAGTGGGATATAATTTTGACCTGTTTAAAAATACATTATTCTAGTAGTTATTTTGTTATTTGTTATTCCAGTAATTTTGAATTGCAATGATTAGAAAATAATACATAAAAAAGAGAAAAAGGGGCAAAATTACCAAAAGGAGACTTTTAAAATCTATCACTTTAAATAACCAATCAGATTCAGGGAAATAAATTAAAAAAAATAGAGATCTTATGGGCACATAGGCTTTCATAGATTCATCTCTACGTCTTGATCCTTAGGGCAAAGTTTATTCTACATCCAGCTAATATGTGATCTAATTAAAAGAGAAACTGGGCAAAATCTCTGTGTGCATGTTAAAAGGGCTGGTGTGAACGAGCCCTAAGGCCTCATGCACACGGGCAGAAAAAAAACATCACTTTTACAGACATTTTTTTTTCTTATGTCTCTGAATGCAGCTTTATTTTAGCCGTTGTGTTCATGCACATTGTGACATTTAGGGGTCTATTCACGAAGCTGCCGAAGGATCTAGTCGTAGCTTCGGCCGATCCTTCAGCTAGCTTCGGCCCCATGACCCCTTCGGTCCGTGTCAGAATAAAGAAAAGAAAAAGCAGTGTTTCTTTCCTGGGCGGCAGGGAGCGGGAGGCTCCCAGAGCGCCCGGGAGAGTTTTTTTTTTTTCTTTTTTTTTTACGGCAGCAGAGCCACCGGACAATAGAAAACTGTTGGGTGGAGCTAGCTGTCACTGCTAGCTCCGCACAACTGGTTTCTATTTACTTTTTAAACAATTTTTCTGTTCTGCTTGGTCCCTCTGAGGGACCGAGCAGAACAGCCGAGCCGAATGCCGCTCGGCGGCATTCGGCTATTCACTTACTGCTGTTTGGCATCTATGAGAATAGGCCGAACAGCAGTGAGTAGCCTGCCGGAGGTTCGGCTCAGCCGATCCAGATGTTGGATCGGCTGAGTCGAACTCCTTCTGCACTTCGGGTCGGCCGAACATGCTGTGCATGTAACCCGAAGCCATGCGAAGCAAGCCGATGTACAGCTGATTTCAGCCGATATACGGCTGAAATCAGCCGTACCAGCCTGAAGTGAATAGCCGAACAGTGTTCGGCTCACTTCACTTCAGGTCGGTCATTCACTCGGCTGCCTACGGCAACTTAGTGAATAGACCCATTAGTCCTGTATTTAAGACCTTGTTCCCGCAGGCAGCAAAGGGGGACGGTAAAATCATGCAGTTGACGTGGTTTCACCACCACCCAGCCACCCGCTGCAATGGTAGTAGTGCAATTGAAGAGTGATGTATACTTTGCCGCGGTCACAATGCTTATATAACACGCTTGACAGGTGGACCGCTTTTCCACCGTGGATCGCTTTTCAGAGGCCAGGGGGAGACTGTAGCCTCTGTGAATGAGGCCTTAGAGCATACATGTATGGACATATGCATGTAAATGCGTGTAAATGCCCCTGAATGCACGGAAATGAATTCTAAATAAATAAATGAATATGCTAGCCAATAGAATTAGAGTTAGTTTACATGCACAGCAAATGCATTTTTAACACTGGATTTTCCTACCATCTTCTGGCAGAAATATCCAGTGTAGATGGGAGTATTTTAACAAACCCCTGTGTAATAGCCCTTTCTTTAAGGCTGTGTCTTAATATTATACGAGGGTCAATCAAAAAGTAATGCCTTCATGTCTGTGATTTGAGATCTAATAAAGTGACTGTAAATGCTCAGGTACCATTTATAGAGGTGTGCTTATCCCACTAATGTATGCTTTTCTTTTTCAGACTGAGTGATTAGAACCAGGGATCTGCAGCTAAAACAAAGATCTGTAATTTTGGGCCAAAGAGGGTTGCGCACCTAAATAAATCCATAATAGGCTAAGGAATGTTTATGGCGACACTGTAGTGGCATTTCGGTTTCTCCTTCTTGAAACTTCTTCACTTAATGCCACACATTGCTAATGTCCACTACAGCGGCCCCATACACATTAGGCATAACATTGGCAACCTTGGCAATCCAGCGGTGGCAATACTACAAGTCCCGCATGTCTCTGCCTCTGTTAGTCTTGCCTGTGGCTTACAGAGTCTTGCAGTGGATCGTTGGACTTGTAGTTCCACAGAAGCTGGAGTGCCGGGGGGTTGCCTCCCCCTGCCATAGCTAATCTTTTTTGCAGGTAAAATCTATAAAGAATCAGCAACAATATAACAGAATACATACTTATTCATCAATAGTGGATTTTCTTTCCCCACTGTCAAAACAATAAAGCTAATATTATAAATACCAGCAAAGTAAAAAGAGGAAACAAAATCTGGGTAAAATATGATAGATCAATTGTGCATTTGTTGAAATAGAGCTCTTTCATCAAATACTCCTGCAGGCTATTTGCTTGTGCTAATTTTAGAGTAATTGTTTCTCTTTGCCAGACGTGAATTGCTCTTCTTATAATCATCCGTGAACTTTCCACATGTGCCCTGTCAGGACTATAATGGTAGCATGCCGAGATGATTCAACGCCACTCTAAGGCTCTGCTGGGGTTTATTTCACGCAGCAGGTGTGGCTGACACACCCTAGTATTCCTCTATTATTTTATTGATCTCAAATGTTAAGCACCCATATCACACCAAATATCTTTTTTGTTTTATTCACTCACAAAGATATGATTGTTCCATATTTTACAGACACAAAGACTGATTTTTAAAAGAAAGGCTATTACAAGAGAAGATGCTAACAAGTATGATACTGGGACATAAGCTGGAGAAACACTATAAAATCAGATTGTACAATTCCCTTAGGTTTACCAAAATGATGTAATATGAGGACAAACCTAAATAACGAATTCTCGTAGCAAATTAGGTACTATTTAATAGTAGTTTTAAGGAAATTGTACACAGATGTAAGATAGCGTTTCGAAGGTCTGTATACTAGATGATCAAAACAAAACATTTGTTTTCTTTGCACCCCCTGGCAACTATAAACAACTATTTTGGACAACTGGCTTTTGTTCTCTTATTCCATTGTAGAGGAGGCATTTGTACAGGTCCCAACCCATCTATTAACACAGATGATTCCCATCCAACTATTATTGGCCAGTAGGTGACAATCATCAGTGGGTTAAGGTACAAGGAGCCAATCAGTTGGGCAGTACCACAGTTCTTGTGCTGTCAAGAAGCACGCGGATAGGAAGAGAGGAGAGTGACAGAGAAACATTTGTCACTGTGCTGCTTCTGCTTTTACTGTCCAGTCACAGGCTGGGCAGGTCCAGGATGACCTGGGCTCAGAGAAGGTGGATTAAAAGATGCTGACGAAGACAGAGGACAATTGGCAGAAAAAAAAACTAGGGGGGAAATATCTGGTTCAAACCTAAATATTGCAGTTCAATATGGTTTTAGAATTTTATCTTCTTCAGCCCATCATTGTTATATTATGTTTAGCTGGAGTTCTGCTTTAAAACAAATTGTACATTGTGATGTTTTCGCAAGTAATTGATTTTAGCGCTGTTTGCAATCACTGTTGGATTTACCATCAGACACAGCAGGAATGAGCCTGTAGAGATAGGTGACTGCTTAGTTATTGGCCACCCATCATTAGTAGAATTACAGTATTTCCTACAACATTTGTTACAAATTGGTACATTATATGGCTTGTTGTACATTCACTGGCCACTTTATTAGGTACACCTTGCTAGTACCGGGTTGGACCCCTTTTTTCTCCAAAACTGCCCTAATTCTTCAAGGCATAGATTCAACAAGGTGCTGGAAACATTCCTTGGAGAGTTTTTCCGCTTTGAGATGATAGTATCACACAGTTGCTGCAGATTAGTCAGTTGCACATCCATGATGCAAACCTCCCATTACACCACATCCCAGAGGTGCTCTATTGGATTGAGAAACATTGTGACATTTAGGGGTCTATTCACGAAGCTGCCGAAGGATCTAGTCGTAGCTTCGGCCGATCCTTCCGCTAGCTTCGGCCCCATGACCCCTTCGGTCCGTGTCAGAATAAAGAAAAGAAAAAGCAGTGTTTCTTTCCTGGGCGGCAGGGAGCGGGAGGCTCCCAGAGCGCCCGGGAGAGTTTTTTTTTTTTCTTTTTTTTTTTTTTACAGCAGCAGAGCCGCCGCACAATAGGAAACTATTGGGTGGAGCTAGCTGTCACTGCTAGCTCAGCACAATTGTTTGC
>NW_017306475.1:773231-784415 GCF_000935625.1 Nanorana parkeri
GCTGTTTGGAGATCAGCGTCCCTGGTTAGCAGGTAACCCGGGACGCTGATCTCTCTGCAAGTGGCCGGAGCCAGCCGTAAGATCACTTCTGCACTTCGGGTTAGCCGAACATGCTGAGCATGTTCGGCCGACCCGAAGCCATGCGAAGCAAGCCGATGTACAGCTGATTTCAGCCGATATACGGCTGAAATCAGCCGTACCAGCCTGAAGTGAATAGCCGAACAGTGTTCGGCTCACTTCACTTCAGGTCGGTCATTCACTCGGCTGCCTACGGCAACTTAGTGAATAGACCCATTAGTCCTGTATTTAAGACCTTGTTCCCGCAGGCAGCAAAGGGGGACGGTAAAATCATGCAGTTGACGTGGTTTCACCACCACCCAGCCACCCGCTGCAATGGTAGTAGTGCAATTGAAGAGTGATGTATACTTTGCCGCGGTCACAATGCTTATATAACACGCTTGACAGGTGGACCGCTTTTCCACCGTGGATCGCTTTTCAGAGGCCAGGGGGAGACTGTAGCCTCTGTGAATGAGGCCTTAGAGCATACATGTATGGACATATGCATGTAAATGCGTGTAAATGCCCCTGAATGCACGGAAATGAATTCTAAATAAATAAATGAATATGCTAGCCAATAGAATTAGAGTTAGTTTACATGCACAGCAAATGCATTTTTAACACTGGATTTTCCTACCATCTTCTGGCAGAAATATCCAGTGTAGATGGGAGTATTTTAACAAACCCCTGTGTAATAGCCCTTTCTTTAAGGCTGTGTCTTAATATTATACGAGGGTCAATCAAAAAGTAATGCCTTCATGTCTGTGATTTGAGATCTAATAAAGTGACTGTAAATGCTCAGGTACCATTTATAGAGGTGTGCTTATCCCACTAATGTATGCTTTTCTTTTTCAGACTGAGTGATTAGAACCAGGGATCTGCAGCTAAAACAAAGATCTGTAATTTTGGGCCAAAGAGGGTTGCGCACCTAAATAAATCCATAATAGGCTAAGGAATGTTTATGGCGACACTGTAGTGGCATTTCGGTTTCTCCTTCTTGAAACTTCTTCACTTAATGCCACACATTGCTAATGTCCACTACAGCGGCCCCATACACATTAGGCATAACATTGGCAACCTTGGCAATCCAGCGGTGGCAATACTACAAGTCCCGCATGTCTCTGCCTCTGTTAGTCTTGCCTGTGGCTTACAGAGTCTTGCAGTGGATCGTTGGACTTGTAGTTCCACAGAAGCTGGAGTGCCGGGGGGTTGCCTCCCCCTGCCATAGCTAATCTTTTTTGCAGGTAAAATCTATAAAGAATCAGCAACAATATAACAGAATACATACTTATTCATCAATAGTGGATTTTCTTTCCCCACTGTCAAAACAATAAAGCTAATATTATAAATACCAGCAAAGTAAAAAGAGGAAACAAAATCTGGGTAAAATATGATAGATCAATTGTGCATTTGTTGAAATAGAGCTCTTTCATCAAATACTCCTGCAGGCTATTTGCTTGTGCTAATTTTAGAGTAATTGTTTCTCTTTGCCAGACGTGAATTGCTCTTCTTATAATCATCCGTGAACTTTCCACATGTGCCCTGTCAGGACTATAATGGTAGCATGCCGAGATGATTCAACGCCACTCTAAGGCTCTGCTGGGGTTTATTTCACGCAGCAGGTGTGGCTGACACACCCTAGTATTCCTCTATTATTTTATTGATCTCAAATGTTAAGCACCCATATCACACCAAATATCTTTTTTGTTTTATTCACTCACAAAGATATGATTGTTCCATATTTTACAGACACAAAGACTGATTTTTAAAAGAAAGGCTATTACAAGAGAAGATGCTAACAAGTATGATACTGGGACATAAGCTGGAGAAACACTATAAAATCAGATTGTACAATTCCCTTAGGTTTACCAAAATGATGTAATATGAGGACAAACCTAAATAACGAATTCTCGTAGCAAATTAGGTACTATTTAATAGTAGTTTTAAGGAAATTGTACACAGATGTAAGATAGCGTTTCGAAGGTCTGTATACTAGATGATCAAAACAAAACATTTGTTTTCTTTGCACCCCCTGGCAACTATAAACAACTATTTTGGACAACTGGCTTTTGTTCTCTTATTCCATTGTAGAGGAGGCATTTGTACAGGTCCCAACCCATCTATTAACACAGATGATTCCCATCCAACTATTATTGGCCAGTAGGTGACAATCATCAGTGGGTTAAGGTACAAGGAGCCAATCAGTTGGGCAGTACCACAGTTCTTGTGCTGTCAAGAAGCACGCGGATAGGAAGAGAGGAGAGTGACAGAGAAACATTTGTCACTGTGCTGCTTCTGCTTTTACTGTCCAGTCACAGGCTGGGCAGGTCCAGGATGACCTGGGCTCAGAGAAGGTGGATTAAAAGATGCTGACGAAGACAGAGGACAATTGGCAGAAAAAAAAACTAGGGGGGAAATATCTGGTTCAAACCTAAATATTGCAGTTCAATATGGTTTTAGAATTTTATCTTCTTCAGCCCATCATTGTTATATTATGTTTAGCTGGAGTTCTGCTTTAAAACAAATTGTACATTGTGATGTTTTCGCAAGTAATTGATTTTAGCGCTGTTTGCAATCACTGTTGGATTTACCATCAGACACAGCAGGAATGAGCCTGTAGAGATAGGTGACTGCTTAGTTATTGGCCACCCATCATTAGTAGAATTACAGTATTTCCTACAACATTTGTTACAAATTGGTACATTATATGGCTTGTTGTACATTCACTGGCCACTTTATTAGGTACACCTTGCTAGTACCGGGTTGGACCCCTTTTTTCTCCAAAACTGCCCTAATTCTTCAAGGCATAGATTCAACAAGGTGCTGGAAACATTCCTTGGAGAGTTTTTCCGCTTTGAGATGATAGTATCACACAGTTGCTGCAGATTAGTCAGTTGCACATCCATGATGCAAACCTCCCATTACACCACATCCCAGAGGTGCTCTATTGGATTGAGATCTGGTGACTGTGGAGGCCATTTGAGTTCAGTGAACTCATTATCATGTTCAAGAAACCAGTTTGAGATGATTTTAGCTTTGTGACATGGTGCATTACCCTGCTATGATAGCCATCAGAAGATGGGTACATTGTGGTCATAAAGGGATGGACATGGTCAGCAACAATACTCAGGTAGGATGTGGCATTTAAATTATGCTCAATTGGTACTTAGGGGTCCAAAGTGTGACAAGAAAATGTCCCCCACACCATTACACCACCAGCTTGAACTGTTGATACAAGGCAGGATCGATCCATGATTTCATGTTCTTTACACCAAATTCTGACCCAACCATGCAAATGTCGCAGCAGAAATCGAGACTCATCAGACAGGGCAACTTTTTTTCCAATCTTCTAGTATCCAATTTTGGTGAGCCCTCGTAAATTGTAGCCTCTGTTTTCTGTTCTTGGCTGACAGGAGTGGCAACCGGTGTGGTCTTCTGCTGCTTCAAGGTTCTACTTCAAGGTTGAACATGTTTTTGAGTTTAGAGATGCTCTTCTCCAGACCTCGGTTGTAACGTGTGGTTGTTTGAGTTACTGTTTTCTTTCCATCAGCTTGAACAGTCTGGCCATTCTCCTCTGACTTTTGGAATCTACAAAGCATATTCGCCCAGAGAACTGCCGCTCACAGGATATTTTCTCATTTTCAGACCATTCTCTGTAAAGCCGAGAGATGATTGTGTGTGAAAATACCAGAATCAGCAGTTTCTGAAATACTCAGACCAGTCCTTCTGGCACCAACAACCATGCCATGTTCAAAGTCACTTAAATCACCTTTCTTCCCTATTCTGAAGGCTTTGTTTGAACTTCAGCAGATCGTTTTGACCATGTCTACATGTCTAAAAGCATTGAGTTGTTGCCATGTGATTGGCTCATTAGATATCTGTGTTAACAAACAGTCAAAAAGGTGTACCCAATAAAGAGGCCAGTGAGTGTGTGTCTACATACTCCAGTCATGGAAATATGTACAATTATTGGCTAGTGTGTAGGTGAGGTCACAACAGTTTAGAACATCACAATCGTCCTACATTAAATTCTTCTCGTGCTGAGCCCATAACACAACTTAGCATGGGAATTTTTCCTGCTTACATACAAGTGCTGGGGTGAGCTGGGCAATTTCTTCATCATCCAGGTTAAAGTTCCTTGGCGTCATTTCCCACTGAGTTCTATTGTAAATGCAAATATCACTTGGCACTGAATTTTACAGTTTATACAAAACTATATGACAGAAGCTAATAATAGGCATGTATTGCCACATGAAATAATATTCACACTATGGTTGGATGTCTGCATACTGTATGAATGACTACATACGCCATGCCATCTATAGTATGTTCAGATTCAGGCGGGACTTATTTACAAAATTTCAGCACGATTGACACAGGCGTTACTAACACAAAGATGTGCACTTGAGACAATGTTGAGCAAGCAGTTTAAACACAGGAAATGATGTCATAGTTTAGGTGATGAAGGTATTTCCTTTACTTCAGCTACATTTCAGTGCTCTAGCCTCTCTATTGTCTGGCAAAAAATAATTTGAATGAAAACAGCGAGGTTGCATGTTCATGTTTACCTCAATATCAAGTAGCAACTGATATTTATAAGGTGGCCAAACTTAAATAGTTTACAGTAAAGAAAGGAAATATATACTGTACATTTTTGGAAAAGTCCCAAGAGGTTATTAAATGGTGAGCTTTTTAAAGTATTTTGAAAGGCAAGCATGAAGGTTTTAGGGCAGCTTTTCGTAGCCTTGGAACCCTAGCTGTTGGGGTTCTTTAAGTGGCGGTGAACTGATCTCACTCACCAGAGGCTGCGACCAGGAACCATGGAGCTTTCCCCTAGGTAACGCACCAGGTGGCAACAGGTGGCAACAATATTCTGTCTGTAAGGGTGGCACTGTACCCTGTTGCTCCCCTCCAATGTAAATATGAGCCTTCACATTGACCAATAATGCAAGGGGAAATCTTCCCACTGACTCCTAAAGTAATGGGGCATTATTTCCACTGATTATCAATGCAAGGGGACATTACATTGACCATCAATGTAAAAGGCATTCTTCTCAATTATTATTTCCTTCCAATGGCCACCAATGTTGGGAGGCACTTCTCCACTGACCATCAATTTAAAAAAAAGCATTTATTTCCAATGTAGGGAGGCACGTTTCCACTGACCACCAATCCAACAAGGCATTTCCTTCCAATGTCCAACAATCTAGGGAGGTACTTTTCCACTGACCACCAATCTAACAAAGCATTTCCTTCCAATTCCCACCAATGTAGGGAGGCACTTTTCCACTGATCACCAATATAACAAGGCATTTCCTTCCAATGCCCACCAATGTGAGGGGGCACTTTTTCTCAGACCACTAATGTAAAAGGACACGTTTTTTAAGGTCAGCATTTCTTTTCTGTCCTTTAGTTTATTTGCATTATTTCATAACTGTTGCAAAAAATAATTGTGTTCTACAAAGCAGAGGGATGTTAAAAAAAACCGCTCTGGGTATTACATAGGCTAGGTACACTTCATTATTTGTCATTTTATAGCTTACTCATCAGGCTAATGTACTATGAGTTGCAGATATAATTATTTTTAGAAGAAGATCCCTGAGACCTGAACATTTTTTTAAGGGTTCCCTATTAATGAAAAGATTGAAGAAGGCTGATGTAGGCTTTTGTTTGGATAGGTGATATTAAAAAAACAAACCAATCGGGAGGGGGGATTAATTAACTAGCAGCAGTACTAGAGCTGACAGCATATGTTGGCACATGCTACTTATGTTAATATTTGTCCCGCTGCACTCTCTGCCCCACCTCACAGTGCATGACCTGCAGCCTGAGTGACCTTTCAACATGCCCAGGTTTTGTCATGTAGAGGGGTAGGCCATGCAAATGCACTGAAAACAGTGGCCATCACAAAACTGCTAATTGCATAACTACTACAGAAGGAACTGGAAGGGTGAATGTTAAGGAAAAAAAGTATGTGCTAACACAGTGCTAGGCAACCTAAGAACTTCAGCTGGTGTGGAACTACAAGTCCCATGGGGCGTTGCAAGATTGTCACAGCCACAGGCATGACTCCCAGAGGCAGAGGCATGTTGGGATTTGTAGTTTCATCACAGTTGGAGTGCAGAGGTTGCCTGCCTCTGTGCTAACAGCCTGCTAGTCTTGCTGTTATTTCTTTTAGTTAGTTCTATTTTTTCCTCAAAGGTTCACTTGAAGCCATTTCTTCCATATCAGTTACCCATTGCCCCATGTGCTATTATTCAAAACCCCTTCTTTGTAAGCTCATCCTGGTTCATATGGTCATTGTAAGCAGGTTTCCATGCATGGCCAAACACTGCAGGAATGGGCCAACATTTGAGCAGTGTATGGACACCTGTGTTGGAAGAAGCCAGCCCAAAAAAATATTGGCCAAACAGCAACTGTAGCCAGTCAGCTACAGCTACTGTTTGGGTATTTATAAATACAACACTCCGTGTTCGAAGAAGCCAGCCCAAAAAATTATTGGCCAAACAGCTACTGCAGCCAGTCAGCAAAAGCTACTGTTTGGGTATTTATAAATACAACACTCCGGCGGGGTGATTCCTTCTTTAGCAATTTTTCTTGTTCAGTTGTGGGGCAGAACGAGAAAAAAAAAAAAAAACAGCCTGTGTATCTCCAGAATTTGGTGTTACTTTACCTAAATCTGAGTTGTATGTAATCTGCTGCTGCCAATTTCCAGGGAGTTTCCAGCTTCTGGATTGGGTGGGTCTGCTTCCTGAATCCGTGCTGTGTATCTTTCTTTCCCTATGCTTGCTGTGTGACTAGTCAGATTAAGGAAAGCTTTGTGGTGGTCTTGAGACACTTTGATACTCCAGGCTTACTCTGCTTGTGCAAGTCTACACAGTCTGTGTGAGAACAAAATGATTCCGTATCAGGAACATTGTACTGTTTGGACACTAGGATGTGTAGATGGTATTTAGAAACCACCGCATTGGGCTAAGGCATTATTATTGTGTTATATTGCTTTCATTATATTGCAGAAGAAAAGAATATTTAGTTAATAATTAACCTTTCTCCATTGGAAAACAGACATGCTAACTGTCCTAATTAATCAATGTCTTTGTTGATCACTAGAGAAAATGCACTGCCTACTTTTCTTTAATTCATCACCCTTCCCTTCCAGTGTCAAGCTATCTTTGTGGCAAACTATGCAGATTGCTGCCTCTCTATTCACTCATGGAAAGTGATTGAACATTGCAAGACTACTGAGAAAGATTCACACTTAAAATGCTGGCTTGTGTGAAGCTTCCTGACTCCATGCATTGCTAAGCAGCCACTTCTTAAATAAGGCTGGATAGAGTAATTACGGCTGTACAGAGAGCTGTGTACATCATGTCACTAAGCAGAGTACTATAGAGAACTTCTACACAGCAGAATTCTACAGAACACAGTTTGCTGTAAACATCAGTCTATCTGTAGTCAATCAAGAGTTCTTTAGAGGAATACATTGTGCTTAAAGGGCAGTTATCAGTACTCACAGTTAATTGTAAGGTTATAACATATTAAGTGACACTAAACCAAGGTGTTAAATCTTAAAAATACATTCAAGTACACTAACTAGTAACAAAAATGTATCTTATTGTGGTCCCTGTGTGTGTTGTAAAGTAGCCACTGCTCGCTCCCGTGATAGACTACAATCTCATGTTTAGTTTACTAATTTGTATTGAGATTGTAGTCCATCACAGGAGTGAGCTTGGAGTGGTGACAACTTTACAACACACACGGACCATATATTGCCCCTGATATATTGAGAGTGCCGCAGCCGGGGCGGACCCCGACAATCAGGGCTAGATTTACTCTCTCTGCTGCTCCAAGGCCAGGTTCCTCAATGCGCCCCCCTACCCGCCAACATCCCCCTCATGGCAATGGCAGACCTGCAGGCTGCTTACAAGTGATCTCGGCATTGCCGGGATGACTTGTATAAGACAGGTGGTGGCTTCCCTGCTGTACATTTAGCTCTGCTTGGCCAAAGTAGGGCCAAATGTAGGCAACAAGTACCCGTCCGGTGCCCGGAACTGCATGTCCCGGGCATCAAGAGATAGGAATTCCTCATCCCTGCCTTGGTTGGCCTTGTGGGAAATCCGGCACTGCCGACAATACTGTTGAGATCTACCCAGCTGGCTGATTGACAGCGGGCTCTGCATATCTAGAGGCAGAGCCAGCTGTGCCCGCCCTGTCTGCTCCTCCAGTCAGCACTGGAGGATCGGGGGGGGGGAAATCCCTGCGGGGAGCGGTGACGTCGCCACCATCTGTAGGGTGATGATAGGGAAGTGAGCGAGCAATGGTATGTGTTCACTCACTTCCCAATCTATAGAGCTGCTGTGTGACTTTTCAATGTCACACGTCGGCTCTAACTAGGAGGATGAGTGTAATTCACTCACCTCATAGTTCTCCTTTAACTCCTGAGTTTCGTGTCAGCATGAATTCAAGAATAAAGACAAAAGATTAGCAAAAGACAGCCTTTAGAGCCAGTTCACACCACAGCATTAACTTAATCGCACAATACCGTATGTTTAACGCACGCTATAGCACAGCGCACCTAGCACCCGTTACATTTGAATGACACCCCATCACACCTCCCAGTGGCAATTGGCAATGCAACAAACCTAGTGCACACTACAGCACACTTGTGCACTGTCTGATAGCATGCATTAAATGCATAGTGCCGTGCAATTAACGCAGCGATAAGTTGTGAATGGGCCCTCAAAGTAATATCTCAAAAAGTTAACAAATGCATCAGCGAATACAAGTAGAGTATGACGTTTAGGTAGGATCAATGGGCAGAATATTAGCGGTAGGGTCAAAATAATACAGATTGCAAGTGGAAATAAATCTCTAAAGCCACACATGTTTTTAGCATTAAGCACACAAGTCAGTGGGGTAGATTAAGAAAAATAACTGCAGCAAATGAAAAGGGATGAATTGCAACCATGTTCCAGCTTTTTTCTTTTCTCTGGGTTTCATATAGCTGTTCCAGCGAGACTGTCATGCAGAGATGAGTATGAAGAATGAACATAAAACTGGCATTTATTTTTAGTTTTAATTAAATCCTGTTGGTAAGGGTGCCCCTAGGTGTCCATGAGCAAAGATATTTGTAAATGTGTTTCTTATTATTATGATTACTGCTGATATGGTTTTACTTTTATGTGCATGTATATGTTTACTGCATTTATGGAGGGCAGTTATTATTTCAAAATGCATCTTTTTTTTTTCCTGTCTGAATATATGTACATGTACATGTAAAGTAAAACAGTGTATGTTACAAGGACCTACAACATGTAATCAGAATTAATCTGTTATTTGTTTGCCTATTCCAACCTGTAGAAAGTTTTTATTGGTTGACTTGTGCTACTTTACTACATTTCTATTTGGCCTATGCTGTTAGGCTCCATTCACACATTAGCAGTTAAAGGAGAACTATGGGGTCAGGGCTTTTCCCCATAGTTCTCCTAAGGGTAACCGGAGGACACAAACTAGCGTCCTCTCGTCACCCTAAGCTCAGTATACCGCAGCCGGGACGGATCCCGACATTACTGTTCAGATCCACCTAGCTGCGTGATTGACAACTGGCTCTGCCTATCTAAAGGCAGAGCCAGCTGTGCTGACAGTTTCATTGTCACAGGTCGGCTAGAACTATGAGGCTGAGTGATTTTCACTCACCTTATAATTCTCCTTTAACATAAAAAAATCATTTTTTCCTATGTGTGTTATTCACACTAGGGCAGCGTACGCGAAGTATGAAAACACGTGTCCCGTGAAAAAGTCCAAGCAGGATTTTCTGGCCAGATTACGCATGTTCTGGCTATAGTATTTGCCGCAAACTCGCATAATCCGCGCGGATGTAAATGTTTGCAGATTTCCGTACGGTTTTCAAACATAACCGCTATATGAGAATGGAGCCTAAGATAAATGTAACAATGCGTAAATAACACCTATTTTAAAACAAAGGGTTAAAGCCCTGAAAACATCTTAATGAACTTTGAACAAATCTGTCCCTCAGTCAGCCCCTTATCAGTTCGCAGAGACCTAGTGTAATCACTAGAAGCTGACTGTGGAGTCCCATGTCAAATCCTGCTTCAAAGAAACAGCTAAAAAAAAGGTATGAAATCTTAAAAAATATATATTTTTAGGTATGCTGTGTGAGTGGGAACACATAACATATAGATTTAAATACATATACAAATTTGGATGCAAAAGTAGAAATGCCATTTAACCCCTTCGCGAACAGTAACATTCATAGTACCTTACTGGCAGCGGGCCCATTTAAACAGATTGTTTACATTTGCAGAGCTGGCAGCCGGCTTTACAATAGAAGCGATTCTGGAGACTCAGCTGTCACCAGACCGCTTCTACGGGCCGGTAGGCTGACCACCCCCCACGCCCGACACCCCCGCCGTTTATCCCGGGCTCTGCTGCGGGCCCAGGACCGGCATCTCGGGTGTCAGCAGGAAGCTGGGAAGGAGAGCAGCGAACGTCCGTTCATCGATCTCCTCCCCGTTCTATGGGATTGGGAGCGATGCAGATTACATCACTTCTGGTCCCATAGCGGTCATTGCTGGGCTCTTGAAGCCCAGCAATAAGCTATTGAAGGGCAATGTGCACTTCAATAGCTTATTTAGAGTCTTTTGGACCCTGTTTTTCAGAGTCCCATTGGAGAAATTTACCCCTAACTTCCTGTGCAACCCTTCCCTTCCAGCCTCTCCCCCCTCCGCTGCAGAGGTCTAAGCTCCTGTGAATCATTACATTCTATACATGTACAGTATAAGATATAAGGACACTGAGGGACATACCATTGCTGCAGATGATGAGGAGACAGGCTGGAGTGAGCACTCTAACAGCCAGTCCCCTGCGAGGTTCAAGTAAATATGTACAAAATTGTGTGTATCTTCCTGCACTCCTTACCAGATCTCCTAGGAGATGATGTCTGTAATAGGGTGCTTGTAGCGACCATGGAGGCACCGTGTAGTCAAGTAGTAATTCCAAAAGATGTCACCAGCACTCCAAAAGTAGATTCAATATATGTTAATGACAACGGTCATTCAAAATCACAAGTACTTTCGGGGCCACGTTGGGTCCCCGTCATCAGGCTCA
>NW_017306475.1:785545-804516 GCF_000935625.1 Nanorana parkeri
AGAATCATCTGAGCCTGATGACGGGGACCCAACGTGGCCCCGAAAGTACTTGTGATTTTGAATGACCGTTGTCATTAACATATATTGAATCTACTTTTGGAGTGCTGGTGACATCTTTTGGAGTTCAAGTAAATATAACTGTTATTTTTGCTCCTAGACCAAGACAAGCACTTAACCCTCACAGTGCAGGGGTAGCCCCACTGCAAGGGTTCAGCAATTTTTTGCCCGGAGCAGTGCGGGTAGGTATGCTGAACTATAGCTATGTCTGGATAAAAAAGAAGAACTGTTTAATAGGCTATGTTCAAGCTTTTTTCTAAGCTTAGATTTCTGTGTTTGACCAGAGCGCACCTTTAAAGTGACATTACGGGCAAACAGCTTTTTCCCTCCCCCCCAATGTTAATTAAAGCACTTAACCTAAATTATGTTTCTTAATCCGATCTGCCTCTTCGTTCTTGTAGTTTTTAGCCTTCTCTCCAGTGCTGCTGCTGGTCTCTGATCCAGCGCGGACTCCTCTCTCCTTGCTGGCACTTCCTGTCCCACGGTATCTGCATGCGGGTTCACGCATCCATAGACTTACCTTGTGTCTCTCCTCGGGTCCCGGGCCGAAAAACTCCGAACTGCGCATGTGCCCGCCCCAAGATGCTTTGCGGCCGCCCGAGAATTTTCAGATTTTCGGACGGGAGCGCCCGGGGGGAAGACACAGGTAAGTATCAACCTCTTTTAAAGCGGTTTTATTTTTATTTTTTTTAACTTTTTGCATATATCTACTGCTTGCTAGCAGTAGATATATTTAAAAAAATGTGAGGGTTTAGAAACCCTTTAAGCATGGACCCCAGCTCTACTAAAATGACACTTGCAAAAACATCAAAGAGTCTTACAGAATAATAAAAAAAGCCTTAATAAAAGTTTATCTTTCTTTAAAGAAAAATGAAAATACCACAAACCCTTATTTAATACTTTATGTGACAAGGATATATATTGTTTTAACCTAGGGATGAAGTCAACATAGTCATAATATTTGGTAAATATTTACATAATTATGCACTTTGATAAAATGTAATAGTGATTAAAAGTTCATTTTCACAAAGAAATAAATTGTTTAGACAAGAATCAGAGCCCTTCTCAAATGCCTTTCCTTTATAGATGTTATGCTAAGAAATGAACTGGTCAGACAAGAATAAGTCTCCTTCTTGGCATATGATTCCAGACTGATTCCTTTTCTTACCCACAATCACAAAGACGCTGATGTGAATCACAGCTCATAAGAGAGTCAGTTTAGTCTATAAACAGAACTCTGCTTTAATATCTCTGGGGCATGTGGATATCTATCTAATCCCATGGTTTCAGTGATTCTTATTGTCTTTTTCAATTAATATCAAAGGCTCTGTGTAGGGTGGGAAGATTTTGTTTGATAAATTCACAAACAGCATCTTTGCATATCAAAAGGGTTACTTTCTTTTCCTCCATGGAAGGCAATCAAAAGTAGACCACAGACAATTAGATCCGTAAACGGACTACAACCACTTATGGCCTTATTCAATAATGAAAGTGTAGTAACCCATAACAACCAACCTGAATTCCCCTTAGTGTGCTCGAAATTCAGTAGAGTGAATGCTGATTGTCTACTATGGGTTAAGCCAACCAAGAATTAAACTTATTTCTGGAATTCTTTCCTCGGGACTTAAAGCACTTTCTTGATGCATGCACACTAAGATTGCGTGACTGGTTAGAGATTTTACAATGTTCTACAAAGTCTATGTTTTCCACCCTCAAGTCAGTGATATTCATTCTTTGTTCTCAATGTGGCCTCATTCCTGCTAGCTATTTCTGGATTGGTTTCATCGCTAAAGTCAGCCCTGTGAGATACTACTATACCCCACTGGAAATAAACAAGACATTTTGCCAAGAAATGATCTGACCACTGAAAGATCCTCCAAGAGACTTTTCCTGAAATTCCTTAACATGGCCTTGTCATCACAAATGGTTTTAAATCAGTCATATCTGCCAAATAAGAGCAACAATACTTACCTTTCCCAATACCTGGACCACCAGAATGCCATTATGTTTAGTAGAAATCTTCAGGGAACTCAATCTTTCTGGGAGTGTTAATCTTCTGGATCCCCCTTAACTCACACTGGTTCCTTCTGCCTAACTTCAGTCAATTCATGACATCGTTGTGATGTGTAGATCAGCAAGCGGAACCAGTGAGTGCAGCAGGGGACACAGGAGATTGAAACACCCAGATTTTGGTTTTAGATAGACTTCATAGAAGGAATTTTACTGAACGATGCAACATTTTGGTGGTGCAGACAGTGGTAAAGTTCAGAATGTCTTCTCTTATTTTGCAAGCATGTTGGGTTTGAAAAGAAAACTTTAAAGGTCAGCAAACTCCTTTCCCTGCCTTCTGCAATAATCAACCTAATGAGACTCCTTATTATTGGTCAGCTCCGAGTCTAATGGCAGTGCCTGTCTCCACCTTGGCACATGTGTCAGTGGACAGCCATCATTATTTATGGTAGGTCTTCACTCTGATGCATGCTCCAGGTAGTATGACTGCACAGTCTTTCGGGTTTGTGGTACATACTGATTGAAGAGTGGGGGCCTTGGTGAGCTTTTCATTAAAGTGTATTTATTCTTTAATATGAAAGCGGAACAAATAATATTATCAAGTGACCTACACTAACCCACAGAAAGCTGAAAGCATATTGCTAGTGATAATATAGCAATGCACAGACTTGCCTTAGGTAAAGCATTATCTATTTGTATCTATATTTGTTTTTCTCAAAAGTATAATTGCTATGCCTATTTCCGTAAAATGTCTGTTATTGCTAAAACTATTTGTACTGGAAGAAAAAAAATGCTTTGCTTTACCTTGCTGTAAAAAACAATATAAACAATGAGATTAATTCACAAGGAAAAAAACTATAGCAATTGCATTAAGCAGATAATTAAGGTTCATCATTAAAATGAAGCAAGGACTCTTATGGCAAAGAACCCCAGCTCTAATCCAGTTTTAATTGCTCCAGTATTTGTAAGTATACCTCTCAGTACCCTAAGGGTAGAGTAATGCCCACACATATCTCTAATCACCCTCTTCTGCTACCCCTGAGCCCTGCATCCTAGGCTGCTGTAATCTGCAGGTTCTTCACTTAGTAGTGGCCATTGATTGTACCCTTTTCCCTTCTGAAAGCTCCTATTGGCCTATCATTATGACGGACAGTCTGAATGGTCAATAGGAATATGCAGGAAGGAGTGTGATCAGCAATCCGCACTAACACAAACAGGAAGTGTCCAATTGCAGATTACAATATGTTAGAGTATGAGGCCACCAGTGTGCAAAAGAAAACTATTAAAGTTATTTGTGGCCAATGCATTGTGCTTATGTAGCAATGTGGGAGCCAGTTCAATAACCATAGGATACAAAAATGGTGTACTTTACAAATATATACAGGTTTTATTACCACGACTGTACATGGCAAGGCCTGGATGGTCAAGATTACATTAAGCAATAATCATGTTCTGACTTTAATTGCACCTGCTTTCTGGAACATGAGAGGAGGTATAATAATTTCCTGGGTTTAGACTATATCCTATAAGAGCTATTTTAATCAGGGCTGCATGATTGGATTTAGCACACTAAGCTTACGCCTAAGGGAAGCAAAAGTTGAACACAGGCCTTCCTGACTTCTTTTATAGCGTGTAGGGTTTTTGCACTAGACAAATCAAACTACCTAAGCCGAACTGGAAGTGTGTCTGCAGTTGAAACTCAATTTGAGGCCAAAAAATGAGACCAATCAGTGAACTGTAAAAGCAATCCAGGAAACCTTGAAACTGTGCTAAAGTCAGATTCCCTCAGTGTATTTTTTGTAAATCCTCTTTAATTAAATCCAGAAAGCACCTCATGGGGTCCCTGAAAGTAGACTTCCTAAAACCCATAATATGTACTGCCATTCACATCCACACTTACAAGCAGGTTTAAATATGATTGGTGACTGTGACAAATGTCTTGGTATTGACATTGTTGTTTTACTTTGAGGCGTTCTGCATGTGGGGGGCAGTTTGGAACCTGCACTAGGTGTCTTTCAGAATGGCTCTCCTACATCACAATCATCGCCAGATCACTAACACAAGATCACTGATCAGCAGTGGATTGGGGTACTGCAGAAATGCTTGGGAAGAAAACTAAAACATTGAGCACATTTCTCCCTTTATGCCTTTCAAGTGTGTTTTTCAATTGTGACTGGAGGGTAGCTTTCAACAAGTACAGAGGTTAACCAACCTCTTTCTAAGCATTAAACATTTCTACAGTTTTCTATATATGCATCTCAAGGGTCATTTTCAATTGTAATAGCAGTGTAGCTTTCAACAAATAAAGAGGTTGCCTGACCTCTTTATAAGCATTGAGCATTTCTATTGTTCTTCCTGTATGCATCTCAAGGGTCATTGTCAGTTATGACTGGAGTGTAGCTTTCAACAAATACAGAGGTTTGATTGACCTCTTTCTAAAAGTGCTAGCCTCGCTATCTGAGGTTCCAAAAGTTCTCCAACAAAAAGGTTTATGTTGGATATCCCCTTTCAGTCTCTCTAGGGAAGAACTGCTCACTGCATGTAAAATAAAAACATGACCATACACATAATGAATAAATATTCTATTATAAGATCAATCTGAACACTGATAGCCTCGGCAAAAAAACAGACTACAGCATCAAATACATGATATACTACATGGCTAAAGTTTTCTCTCTTTAATGAAAGATTCCCTTCAAAGCTGAACTAAGGCATACTTAAATGAGAACTATTTTACCTGATAAAAAGATTTTTTTAGCCAGCCAGTTATCTGCTGCAGTTAAAGTGACAGTAAACTCAGGAGCTAAGTCTTAAAAATACATTCAAGTACCTTAACTAGTAACAAAAATGTATCTTATTTGTGTATCACTCAGCTGTAGATCCTCAAATTATCTCTGAATTGGTGCTGACACGGTCCTTCCTTCTGGAAGGTTTGAACAGAATGGGGAAGGCATAGAACCCCTATTTGTGCTAAGGTTTGTGTCCCTGTTGGAGAATTGTTCCCTTAATGTTGCAAATAATGGGAAATCTCTCCAGCAGGGACAAAGACAGCTTTAAAAAAAAAGTTCAATGGAGAACAGTTAGAACCTCTATCATGTTATTACTCAGTGTGACTTCCTACCCCACTGATGACCACTACCCTCATTTCTTGTCAGACAGGAAGTGAGGTGACATTTTCCTCCACTGTGTCACATGCAGCAATACATGATTGAGAAAGGTTTGAAAAAATCCATCTAAATCTAAAAAAAAATGGCTGGATGTGGAGTTAAAGTGACACTAAAAATACATTCAAGTATGTTAACTATTAACAGAAAAAAACAACTTATTTGTGCATCACTCAGCTATAGATCCTCAAATCATCTCTGAATTCATGCTGAGACTGTCCTTCCTTCTGGAGGGTGGCTACTTTTGTTCTCCATGGTCCCTGTGTGTGTTGTAAAGTAGCCACCGGTCCGAGCTCAATCCTGTGATGGACTACAATCTTAGCACAAATTAGCACCTGAGATTGTAGTCCATCATGGGAGCAAGCTTGGAGCGGTGGCTACTTCACAACACACAGGGATCATGGGGAACAAAAGTAGCCACCCTCCAGAAGGAAGGACAGTGTCAGCACCAATTCAGAGATGATTTGAGGATCTACAGATGTGTGATACACAAATAAGATACATGTTTGTTAATAGTTAAGGTACCTGAATGTATTTTTAAGATTTAACTTCTGAGTTTAGTGTCACTTTAAGTGACACTTAAAGATCTTGTCCCTCTCCCAGCCTAGACAGTGAATGGAGAAGCAGCAGACTGATAAGCTCTCTGCTTTGCTATCTCCTCCTATCAGAATGTTTCTTCTTATCACATGAGCACAGCAGTACATCTAACTGGCTACGTGTTCTCACTCTCTTCCAGTCTCAATCTGAGCCCTCCTGTACAGGAACTGCAAGTCAAACTCAGGTACTTAAGACTACTTGCTTTTATAAAATGCATTAAAAAAAGGTATTAATGTGCTTTTTTTTGATCTGCCTGGAGTTCAGCTTTAGGTAACAAGTATTTGCTATATAGTGATATATAAAATTGCTCTCTAGAAGAAAAAAAAAGATGCTTATTAAAACCATACTATTTTTTTTCTTCTCTGCTTCATTCCAGTCCTTCTCATTTTCCTTCCCAAGGGAAATGTTTGGTAAAAGACCTGACAAGTGTAAGTGATTAGGTGAGGAATTACAGGAAAGGACTGGAAAGTAGCACTGATAATAAATCTTCCATAAACAATAAAAAATATATCTATACATTGCGTAAGGTTTAGTTGTGACTAAATAAGAGTTAAGATTGTTTCAGGAACAAAAACCAGTACATATTGTGCTGTACTAAGTGACCGCAGCTCATATTTTACATTCTAGAAAGGATAGCACATTTAGATTGCTGGGTACCATATGTAGACGGTCTGCAGTATCTACATTTCAGAGGTAAAGCACTTGGGCATAACCGGTAAAAGCAGTGTAAGAAAACATTGATATGCAAGAAGGTGCAGACCAATTATATAAAAATGTACCACATTCTAATGTATGTGTTACCCACGTAGCCCTGGTGGGGGGGTCAGATAACAGCCAGTACTGACTGATGTGTACAGTTTTGTTAAAAGTAACAATTACCTTTGTGTACATACTCTCCAAACAATCGTTTATAGTAATGTTTAAAAAAATTATTTTAAATAATCAGAAATTGAAGTTTATTGTCAATAATTTTTTAACTGTTTTGGGAGAGAGATTGACAGCAGCAGAGGGCTGCTGCAATAGCCAGCTTGCTATTGGATATTGCAAAGTGAAATAGCCAATAGCAATCTAGCTATGCATTCCTATGCTGTTTGTTTGTTTTTCTCTGACTTACGGCGGCCGCGATGTCAGAAAAAAAAAAATAGATCACGGGAAAGGTTTACTCTGCTAGATAAGCAGAGTAAACCTTTCCAGGAGAAAATGATTCTTTCCCGGGCGGCCGGGAGCCGCTATCTAATAGCGGGAGACTCCCGCAACGTCCGGGAGAGTTGGGATGTCTGCAATTGTCACAGGGACAAAAAGTGAGGGGAAATCTTCTGATAAGGGGCACGCACAGCAAAACAAACATTACAGGAGTTAACCCTTCCCTTTGCTATCCAAAACTAAAAACTATTTTTTTGGCTGGAGTTACACTTAAAACATTTACCTGTTCCATACAAATTCAACTTAAGAACAAACCTACAGACCCTATCGTGTTCGTAACCCGGGGACTGCCTGTATTTAAAGTGATATTAAAGCCTATTTTTTTTCATTTCTCCTTTAAGGAGACCCTCCTTTGCTGGAGGATGTTGCTCTTTTTCTTTAAAAGTTTCTAATTCCTCGTTTTCTAGTGGCTCCCTGCAGCGCTTTTCCCTCCACCCCCTGCACGGGTGCCACCATCGTTCTAGTGGAGGCACCCGTGCACGCTCGTGCCTGCTGGTTTCCGCAGTTGCTGTGTGCGTCCATAGACACACACAGCCCTGTGGCAGGCCACGCCCCTTCCCTATTTGACTGATGGCAGAAGGAGCCTATGGCTCCTCTGCCATCAGTATCCTCCCCCCGCAACCCGGAAGTAAAGGGAATGGAGGATCGCTACGGACCGGCGGCGGGGACGAGCGCAGCTGACATGTAAGTGTGGGGGGGACTGGAAAAAAGGTGCTGGGCCATTTTTACCCTAATGCAGAAAATGCATTAAGGTAAAAACGCCAAGACAGTAATGCTACTTTAAGTCTGTAAATGTAGCAATCCCCACACAAAAAGCATAGAGAACATAAACGTTATTGTTTATGTACTGAACTGTTTAAAAGCATATATGGCTAATTAATATGGATAAAATGTAATGAACATGCACCATATTACAGCTCACTGTGGGGTCTATTCACAAAGCTGCCGAAGGATCTGGCCGTAGCTTCGGCCAATCCTTCGGCTAGCTTCGGCACCAGGACCCCTTCGGTTCAGGAGAACTGAGGGGGTGCAGTACATTGCTTGCTGCAAAACAAGGATTGTCACTAGATGGCAATATAGTGCATTACATTTTGTCTTCCTACAAAGCATTACTGGTAATAACAGATAACACATCTGCTACAAAAATGTGTATGCACAGAAATTACGGGTTAACTGTTACCAGTGGATGCAACTGGATATATTTGCACATATTGTAGATCACATTTACTTGTTATTCATTAGCCCAATGTGAAACATTTTTGATCCAAGAAAAAAAGTTCCCAGTATACTTGTGCCCAGCAAATACACCATCTTAAAGTGACACTAAACTCCGGAATGAAATGTTAAAAATACATTCAAGTACCTTAACTATTAACAAAAATGTGTCTTATTTGTGTATCACACTGTCCTTCCTTCTGGAGGGTGGTTACTTTTGTTCCCCATGGTCCCTGTGTGTGTTGTAAAGTAGACACTGCTCCAAGCTCGCTCCCGTGATGGACTACAATCTTATATTTAGTTTACTCATTTGTACTGAGATTGTAGTCCATCACAGGAGTGAGCTTGGAGCAGTGGCTTCTTTACAACACACACGGGCAACACGGGGAACAAAAGTAGCCACCCTCCAGAAGGAAGGACAGTCTCAGCATGAATTCAGAGATGATTTGAGGATCTATAGCTGAGTGATGCACAAATAAGTTGTTTTTTTCTGTTAATAGTTAACATACTTGAATGTATTTTTAAGGTTTAACTCCTGAGTTTAGTGTCACTTTAACTCCACATCCAGCCATTTTTTTTTAGATTTAGATGGATTTTTTCAAACCTTTCTCAATCATGTATTGCTGCATGTGACACAGTGGAGGAAAATGTCACCTCACTTCCTGTCTGACAAGAAATGAGGGTAGTGGTCATCAGTGGGGTAGGAAGTCACACTGAGTAATAACATGATAGAGGTTCTAACTGTTCTCCATTGAACTTTTTTTTTAAAGCTGTCTTTGTCCCTGCTGGAGAGATTTCCCATTATTTGCAACATTAAGGGAACAATTCTCCAACAGGGACACAAACCTTAGCACAAATAGGGGTTCTATGCCTTCCCCATTCTGTTCAAACTTTTATAAATTCAATAAGGTTATACAACCATTTACAAGTAATAACCAAACAGGGTGGTTTCAAAATAGCAAATTCTGACTTTTGATTGAATTTATAGAATATAGTTTAATTTAACACAGTGAAGGGCTGCAGTCACATACACGCTCACTCCTCTCTCCTCGCCCATTCACAAAAAGCCTTGTTTTTTTTTTCAGAATACAAGGCGCTCTGTGAATAGAGGCAGAAAGATGAGGGGAGAGGAGGAGAAGAAAAACACCTGAATCCCCCATCTATGCTACACAGTGTGTATGGAGAAATCTCTCCTGCAGACTATTGTATTCAGACAGCAACCACCCATGACAATTTTCCACCCCACTCCTTTGAGTCGAAGTTTGTAGAGCCGTGTGGCAAAGGCATGGCCACCAACGGTTAGATTCTTAGGTGATTCCTGTGAATTCCGACAGAGTATAGCCAGCTTTACCCATTAAATATAATTTAACTAGTTTAGCAATATACAGTTTTTAATATACACCATTAAAATACATGTAAACAATACATTCACTATAGTCTAAGCAATTGAAAAACATACCAATAATGTTATGTACAATGCATAACACAAGCTGGATATTGACAAGAAAACCAGTCATTACAATCAGTGTGAATAATCAACAACTTCATGTTAAAGTATAGGTTAATTGATAACAGACCATTTCCCAAATGGTTCACAAGCTTGTGTCATTGGGTACTTTGGAAAATAAGCTGCATCTGCTTTATAGCTGACACCAATTGTATTGCTTGTTACTTAAGACCTTCTGCATTACTTGCTTCAAAGAGAAGCCTGCAATCCCCATAATCCCCACTGAATTATTTTCATTAGAGCATTTCCTGATTTTGTAATGTGGTGATTGGACATGAATTGTAGGAAGGTCACACCAAAGTCCACAGAGAGGTCATACGGAACTTTCAAGTGGATTTCTTCGCTACATTAGCATCAGTTCACAAATGCCTAATGCACGCGTTATTTTCGTTTTTGTCTATTTGCTAATTTATTGATCATATTATTTTCAATTCACTAGAATTATAGATTTTATTTCACTAGAAGATTTTATTGCATGGATCTGATGAATTTACCACATTCATGTTATGCAATAGTATCAATCATTCAAGCAAAATAATACTTCCTAGATTTTTGTTCCTTAAAGTGTAAACTTTGGAGCAATTACACTTATATTGCATTCCCCTCCATATCCAGGCACTCATTCCATGCTTACACCCACCTGTACCCAATAAAGAGAGATATCAATGACAACGCATACTTGCTTGTCACAATTCTCCAAGCTGGGTTCGGGCATGTGTGCTGCACTCTGCAATCATTTCTATGGAGCTTCCAAGTATTAATTCATATTTGGAAGCTCTACAGAAATAATGGAACCAGAGACAAGTGAGTATAAGACTGTTAAAGGGGTACTAAGAGCAGACCTGAAAGTCCAACTCCAAGCAAAATAGACCCCCAGCAGGTGTAAAAAAAAAAGCTCAGGCTGCAATACTCACTTTTAATCTGGAGCTCTGTGTTGGGGGTAGGGGGGGAGGTGCTAGGTCCAGGCAAAAATGGGCAGAAGGGGCTAAACTCAGAGTTGTGCTTCAATATTTCACTAGCTTCTGTCTGGTGTTAATAGTGAGTTTCTGATGAGATGTCCCCAACAGGTGACAGGCCACACGCAGAGCATCAGTGGGCCACATGCAGCCCATGGGCCCCGGTGGGCACCAGGGATTAAGATGCAGTACTCATTGTTGATTGACTTATGGTATCTAGAACAAAGAAAAGTAGATGTGTTACCCCAAAAAATCCACAATCTTGAATATAAGTAGATGGTCCTGTCTTCCAGTAGTAACAGAGGGTTTCTCCATCCTGCACATTTTCATAATTAATATGCGGTCTCGCTTCCTTCTTTTCTTGTATACTATGTCATCAGGAGCCACGGTATATTTGCAGGTGGCTCCAGAAAGGTGCCATCTGTTCCACTGTGCTGTAGACAAGTCCCGTCTACTGACCCTGCTGTTAAGCCTTGCTTCCCACAGTGTAAACGCGCACTTTAAATGTAGCCATGCCTGCTCCTGGGCAAAAAGTTTGCTGCAAGCCCCTTCTCCTCCTTTGTCTTGATGTAGGTATCCACTTGTAGTGAGAGGTATAGAGTGCCAAAGCCAGTAAACACTGCACTTATCCCAGGAGGTGGCAATGGAGCTTTCTATTCTATACACGTACTCGGTTTTATTTAAAAAAAAAAAAAAACATTCATTCTTTAATATGTCTCAGCAAAGCTGAGTTTTCAGTAAAGCTGAATATTTACTATTAAATAACAAAGTTTAAGGATCACACATATTTTCTTTCCAACGTTAAGCTTACCGTTACATAGGAAAGGAAACATCTTAAAACTATTTGATAGAAATATAACACCGAGTATCGATATGAAGGTACAATGTAGTGTTTGTAAAATATATATAGCTGGGGAGTACCTTGCAAGATTATATTCCCTGACTTTTCATATGGTAACAAAATCTTGCTATAACTGGAACAAATCTGCTGAAAGGTAATATTGTAGATGAACAATATTTGGCTGGTGTCCCGGCTGATATATTTAACAGACATCTTTAACTGAACTGACAAAATAAATAATGAATTTGTGCTGCAAATTGAACACAATTAATTAAAGACTATGGGGCATAATTATAAATCAGTGAATCTGACTTTTACTAAACTTCACTAGGGGTGAATCAATCACTGTCACGTAAAACATAGGCACGAGCAAGATTCACCTGCAGTCAATGCTTTGTGAATGTCACATTCACTGCTTTATAAATATGCCCTTACGTGGCACTGAGTATTTTTGCAAAGCGTTGCAAACTTTCTGATGGCAGCAGTTTACTGTCTATGCAGTAAGAAAAGAGGTTGTTAAGAATCTTCAAAATCAGAAGGTGTCCTAAAACATAAGATGCTAAAGCTAAAAAGGAAAAACAAATGGGGAAAAAGTTAAGTTATGTTAAATTAACTTAGTATTATTTAAACTGTGTGGCAGCACATAGCAAAGAGTTGTGACACATTGCCGTGCGTTGTACTATGCTGCATTGTGATTAAATGTATGTCGGCATCATTATATCACAACACACAACAATACAGCGCACAAACAAGACTTCAGATCAGGCATTAAGATAACAAAGATTTTTAGCATAAGTTGATTATTTACAGTTTTTCATTCTTTTTTTTTATGCTGTTTGGCAAAAAGGGCGCAATTTAAAATTTGATAATATTTGTTATTTATTAACTCTGTACATATGTATCTTCTGGATTTAGTTGAAATCTTGCACATTATGTTTTTTTTCTGTGCAGTGATATTGGTGTGTTTTTATCAATTTAAGTTTGTGTTTTTATTGATTTAATACTGATTTGATAAACATTTGTGCAATTGTCGCAGGACTTGGAAAACTAGTAGCACTATCTTTCTATTCTACCGGCCCTGTGCTTCCCGAAAATGTATGGATTTGGGGAGCGGTGGGGTTGATTTACAAACTCTAATAATAGCAGTTGAAAATTTTTAAAACAGGTGAAAAATTGCAAAAATGGTATTGCCAGCTGAGTTCAAAAAGTGTTAGGCGGGGCTTGGCAGCGAAAAGGTTAATACTTACTGAGTCAATGACATGGAACATGTGTGAAGATCGGGAAATAACTTTAAACAATACAACCTGGTCAAAAAATACTGAAGCCACAGACAGGCAGGAAACCAGCATTTTCAGAAGGTCAACAATGAAAGCGCACACAATGAGGTCAACAATGAAACCCAATTAAAGTATTCTCTTTAATTGGGTTAATCAACAATCACTGAACATTGGCTCAGTTGTCTATGTGCCCATTTGACTATGGTACATTAGACTGTAAATTCCTTTGGGTTTAGCTTTGTTCTATGGACACATGAAGGTTAAAAGAAAATGGGCATTCCTTATACACCAACAATCCCTTTACGCTAGGGCTGAAAGAGTGTATCAATCCGAAAACAAAGGTGCCTACAGTGCAGCATGGTTTGCTCTTGCTAACCTTGGTAGGTTCCCAGCCAGCATAGCATATGACAACATGGCCACCAATACTGCATCTAAAACCATTATATGCAAATAATTCAGAGAAAGCCTAGCTAGCTAATGTCTGACTCCTGTATGATGTCTATGGTGGGCTTGCTGTGGCACATTTTCAAATTGTATAACATAGTAAATATATCAAAAGCTCAAGTTATCTTACACCATCTAGAAAGCTCTGCTAGCAGTACATAAAGAAGTATATAATTTGTGGCACTTAATTGCAAGTTGGGAGGCCACATCATGTTTATGCTAAAACCTATACTATGATACTCGTAAAGCATTAAAAAAACAGTTCTCGTGTATAAGCTCATAAAACCATGTCTCCATGAGTACCCTGAATGTTTAAAATAGGAATGGTTATTTATTTAGCAAGGCATATTTATTTGACCTGTACCATTATTTTAAAGGCTAAAACTCTAGCAAGGTCTTACTATAAAAAAGTAAAGCCAGACATGATTCCAGCGCATTTTGTGTATTAAGCAGTTTTTGTTTACCTCATTTAGTAAATTGCAGGCTCAGTAGCAAAACAGAAGAAAACGCAGATTTTTCACCACAGCGGGTGGTTAGAAATTGGCGTCAACCAGAGCTAAATTACAGGAAATAATTTATGGCTGTTTAGACCCACATAAGAATTTATTGCCCTGTCTCGCACTTCTGTATTCTCTCCCCATCACAACCTGAATAGTAACCATTCAGGTTTCATGAAGACAAGGGCCTCGTCTACTGAGCTGAATCTGAAATGTTTCTGAAACCGCATGTTTTATACTGTTACGTATTATAGTGAAATGCCAACACCTATGAGCTGATTTTAACATAATAAAGAGAGAAAATGTGTACACAAAGCAACCAATAATAAGCTGTCATTGGGCGGCCACTCTATGGTGCTTTATGTGAATGCTGACTGGTTGCTATGGGTTACTGACCGCACTGCTCTTTGTATTGTGTTACCATTCAAAGCTAATATGGTTTTCTGCAAATGGCAGTGATACACAGTAATATATGGGAATACCAATACAAACTTTAAAGTGGACCCTCACCTTCCCACTTTCTCTTATTCCACCCCAAACGCATAACTTCTTATTTATTTGATTTTCATTTTTAAAAATTATTTCAGGAAACCCTTACCACACTTCCTGTTTTGCTGCCAAGGCAGTGTATGCTTTCCCCGCAGCCTCCTGGGATACCTGTGTTACGCACCCCAGGAGGCCCAGGGGTACTCTAAGGCAAAGGTAGGCAACCTCAGCACTCCATCTGTGGAGAAACTACAAATTCCATCCTACTTCTGCCTGTGGTTGTCAGAGTCTTGCAATGGCTCATGGAACTTGTAGTTCCACAACAGCTGGAGTGCCGAGGTAGCCTACCCCTGCTCTAAGGCACAAGTGCCACAGCAAATCATCAAGGTGTTCCTGTTTCTTGCAGCCGGCCTCCTGATGGCATGTTGTGGCACATGCTGAAAGAACCTGGAAGAATCAGCCGATCCCCGATAACATCATAGAACCTGGGACTAGCCGTGCAGCATTAGAGCGGAGGATCCCTCCAGAACTCCGCTGGATCACTGGCCATGCCAGTATGTATATTCTGCAAAACCCTGAACAAAAAGTAAGTTCCTCTTTAAGTTGATTGGAGCAGAATTCTGATTGGTTGTCATGGATTGCTGCATATTTAAGTCCTTTTCACTTGAGCTGAATAACATTTTCTGCATAAGGCAATGATGTGTGGTAATCCAGGAAAAACAAATTCAGAACTCAGCTTTCAACAGTTAGGTGTAGCAAGATTAATAATAAAAAAAAATACTTTATATATGTTCTGGGCTTCAGTGCACAAATTTATTAACAAAAGCCCATAGTGTTTTGGGATGTGAACTGAGATCCGAGACTGTTGGCAATAACACAGAGATGTGTTATCACTATAAATGCAATAGAGATGCTCTTTTGTTGTTAAGTCCGGCCAGAAATCATTTTACAAGTTTATATGACTCGAGTCTTCCCTAATAAAAGCAGAGGACAGCAAACTGAAAAGACTAAAGTGTAGGGTAAAATCACATTGCGTAGAAGGAAGCTACGTTTCTTTCTTTGCCAAGTCCCTGTATCGTAGTGAAGGAACACAGATGGCTGTTGGTGATAAAGGTCCAGCATATTGTTCTCTGTACTCAACGCTATGAATTCAAACATGTACACTTCACTTCCACTACTCTAATAGGTCTTCAAAGGCACACAAAACACTGCAAGATGGTAATTTCCTTTCCCAGGTTATACTGTACATACACTGCTACAAAGTAAATATTAGGGGGAGGAAATTCTTTAGAATGGCATTCTTCGGGCCTAACAATTAACGTTATGAACAGGACAAATTATAGGATTAAATGTATACTTTTTATTTACAGTAACATTGAATTTTATGAAGCTAACGCTGATCAGTAGAAAAAAAAATGTTTTACTTTTTTGTTACATCCTTTTGTCTATAGATTACATACAAAATAAAATTATTTTTGCAAGGCGATATCACCAAAATAAATCTTTTTTTGGCCTGGGAAAATAATATGGGGTCTATTTAAAAACAATAGAGGAAAAAGTTAACAGCATTCCTCTTCATTGTCATTGCCATCCTCATGCCAAATCAGTTCATCGTGGTGCCATCCAAAGTTGCTTCAGCACCCATAAAGTGCGGCTTAGATTGGTATGTTGTGCAATTGGGATTTTCCTTTAATTGTATTGCTTTTGCCCTGGGAATCCCTGTGAACATTTTGTTCTGTGTGAATGGAGGCAAAAACAAATGTTCTTAGTATATTTTCTTTTCAGATTGAATGTCATATTTGAAAAATACTGCAATATGGCCACTAGATGGGGAGGAGGAGCATAGAGAATAAGGGGTCTATTCACAAAGCTGCCGAGGGCAGCCGAGTGAATGACCGATCAGAAGTGAAGTGAGCCGAACACCGTTCGGCTATTCACTTCAGGCTGGTACGGCTGATTTCAGCCGTATATCGGCTGAAATCAGCCGTACATCGGCTTGCTTCGTGTGGCTTCGGATCAGCCGAACATGCTCAGCATGTTCGGCTGAAGGATCGGCCAAAGCTACGGCCAGATCCTTCAGCAGCTTTGTGAATAGACCCCTATGTATTTATTTCCTAAACTCCTCAGCTTCATCTAGTTTTCATTTCAGGTTGATTGTAGTATTTGTAAAATACCACATTATGGCCACTAGATGGAGCTGACGAGCATAGGAAATCAATACTTACTTCCTATGCTCTTCCATTTCATTTAGAGGCAATAATGTGATATTTTCTGATTATTATATTCAACCTAAATTATGATTGCCTGATCCGACCTGATGTATTCATCACTTCATGTGTCTGATAAAGGAACTGTATGTAGTTCCGAAACATTGTGTTCCATTGTGATACCATGAAAAAATCCAAAGTCAATAAAGATGGATCGATAAGGTGGAAACTGGTGTGCTGGTGACTTTATTCTTCTCTTTGCTACATGTGGCGCCATCCGCTAGTTACTACAGCACCCACCAAAGGATTTTGCGCTCTTGCATCCATTAACACAGAACAAATTTTTTACAGGGATTTGTTCTGCAAATTGTTTTGAATAGTAAATCCTTGCAGTGGGGCTACACCCAGACAGCAAGAGTTAACTACTCATGTTGTCTAGAGGCAAAAATAAATAAATATTCAACCAAACCTTGGCCCCACATGTCTGCTAGACCAGTCCCTGCAGCCTCTTCTCCCTGGACCCATGACATCATCATGTCTAATACAGTTCTATTAGGTGTGAAGATGCAGATGGACATACCACAGCTGAAGCAGAGGGGGAGAGAGGTGAACGGTCACAGCTACAGGCCCAAGGATCAGGTGAGTATTTATTCGTTATTTTTGCCCCTAGGGAAAAACGGGCGGTTAACCCCTACAGGGCAGGGGTACCCCACTGCAAGGGTTTACTTTTAAAATCCTGAAGCTCTTCTTTATATGGCCCCCTATGTGTAATATTTTGTTATCTTAGGTAATAACAAAGTCTTTTTAAAAATAGCAGAAATAAAAAATTGATCTGGTCCATAAGGGAGCTGACGTGGTTAATAATTTCATATTTTCAGAGAGATTACTGATTTCTGATGCTTAAAATCCTGTACGACCATATTTAACAATAAGTGTATTGCTTAAATAACAGGAAATAATAGTATGAATTGGACTAGTTAAAAAAACAATATGGAGCATGGAAGAATAGCTATGTTTGCAGAACAAAGTATTTCATATGCAAGCTGCACAGTGTCAGAGTTCCATGCCAGTATCAAATTTATTGTATACAGAGCAGCCAAAGAGTTCCTCAGTAGACCTAAAATTTGATTTGCAAATCAAATTCCTCAAAGTCCTCAATCTCTTTTTCTGCAGCCTCTGTTCCAAATGAATGGAAAACACTCAGTACAGAGGCTTCCCATTCACTCAGAAACTGATGATAGTAAAATAATTACTATCACCAGTTTATGAATGGGGAAAAGCCTCTATAGTGAGCGCTTCTGTCCATTCAGAAACTCATGAATGAATAGGAAGTGATGTAAATGACATACTGTTCATTTATAACTAGGGACACATGATGACTATGTGTCATCAGTTGTTTACAAACTTTGGGGTAACCAGATGATCACTCCAGTGTTTGCTCTGCACAGAGGATCAGTAATTATCACTGATATTTACTGATCCTCCACTCGGCTACGCACAGAGCCTCCGTCATCCTGAAACTGACAGGATGACAGCGGCTCTGCTCTCCTCCCCGGTGGCCGCCCTGACAGCTGTGGCTTCTCTCCTCACCGCTCGGCCATCCTGACAGCAATCAGCACTCCCTCCTGCGCACCCAGCCGCAGGCTTCAGTGGACAGTTTCTCCTCGGAACCCCGCTGCCTCAGCCCATACAGGCAGCGGAGATCCAAAGACAACGCTGAAGGGGGGAGGCGGAGGAGGGAGCGCTGTCATGTCGGATAGCCGAGCGGTGAGGAGGAGAGAAGCCGCAGGCTGTGCCGCCCCAAAGACAAGCTGTGTCAGCCGCCTGGCGCCCTTGTTGTCACGACGCCCTGTGCGGCCGCACAGCTCGAACACCCCAAAGGCCGGCCCTGCTTACATATAGGGTTGCCACCCATCCGGTATTTACCCAGACAGTCCGGTTTTGGAGTCTTGTGTCCAGCCAGCGGGCACCTAGACACAAGACAATCACTGCCGACACCGGCACTTTCAATTTTCTGACTGATGTGGCTGCTGAGGTCCTCGCCAAGCGTGATCTCTGAGATGTGGGCAACCTGTTTGTAGGTGCCCGCAGCTCAGAGGAAGATCCGGGTCTCAGGCAGATGTGGTTGCTAAAGATCGCGCTTGCTCAGGACCTCAGCAGCTGCATCTGTGATTGCTCCTCCTCCTCTGGCTCCCTGACACCGTGCTGCCCACCTGCAGACCCCTGATGAGACACCTAGCCCATACAACCCTGAGAGTCGCACAGCCCACCTGAGAGTCGCACAGCCCACCTGAGAGCTGCACAGCCAATCGGAGAACCCGCACAGCCCATCTGAGAGCCTGCACAGGCCACCAGGCCACCTGGAGACATCAGGGTGCCAACCCAGAATATGTAGCTTCATATTATTTTGTATTGTTGTATAATGTATTGCTGGGATGTGTAGGCCTATATAGCTGGTCTCCTTACTCCTTCCCCTGGCTGTCTCTCCTCGCTCTCTCCTGGCTGTCTCT
>NW_017306475.1:805009-814535 GCF_000935625.1 Nanorana parkeri
CCTCACCGCTCGGCCATCCTGACAGCAATCAGCACTCCCTCCTGCGCACCCAGCCGCAGGCTTCAGTGGACAGTTTCTCCTCGGAACCCCGCTGCCTCAGCCCATACAGGCAGCGGAGATCCAAAGACAACGCTGAAGGGGGGAGGCGGAGGAGGGAGCGCTGTCATGTCGGATAGCCGAGCGGTGAGGAGGAGAGAAGCCGCAGGCTGTGCCGCCCCAAAGACAAGCTGTGTCAGCCGCCTGGCGCCCTTGTTGTCACGACGCCCTGTGCGGCCGCACAGCTCGAACACCCCAAAGGCCGGCCCTGCTTACATATAGGGTTGCCACCCATCCGGTATTTACCCAGACAGTCCGGTTTTGGAGTCTTGTGTCCAGCCAGCGGGCACCTAGACACAAGACAATCACTGCCGACACCGGCACTTTCAATTTTCTGACTGATGTGGCTGCTGAGGTCCTCGCCAAGCGTGATCTCTGAGATGTGGGCAACCTGTTTGTAGGTGCCCGCAGCTCAGAGGAAGATCCGGGTCTCAGGCAGATGTGGTTGCTAAAGATCGCGCTTGCTCAGGACCTCAGCAGCTGCATCTGTGATTGCTCCTCCTCCTCTGGCTCCCTGACACCGTGCTGCCCACCTGCAGACCCCTGATGAGACACCTAGCCCATACAACCCTGAGAGTCGCACAGCCCACCTGAGAGTCGCACAGCCCACCTGAGAGCTGCACAGCCAATCGGAGAACCCGCACAGCCCATCTGAGAGCCTGCACAGGCCACCAGGCCACCTGGAGACATCAGGGTGCCAACCCAGAATATGTAGCTTCATATTATTTTGTATTGTTGTATAATGTATTGCTGGGATGTGTAGGCCTATATAGCTGGTCTCCTTACTCCTTCCCCTGGCTGTCTCTCCTCGCTCTCTCCTCGCATGCACAGCCAATCGGAGAACCCGCACAGCCCATCTGAGAGCCTGCACAGGCCACCAGGCCACCTGGAGACATCAGGGTGCCAACCCAGAATATGTAGCTTCATATTATTTTGTATTGTTGTATAATGTATTGCTGGGATGTGTAGGCCTATATAGCTGGTCTCCTTACTCCTTCCCCTGGCTGTCTCTCCTCGCTCTCTCCTCGCACTCTCCTCTATATTTAAAAAAAATGTTAAATTGCCGCGCACGGCGCTAGAGTGTTCGGGTTTCACTTGAAGAAAAGGTGGCAAACCGACTTATATAGCACATTCACATACCTGGTTTGGGTGTTTCTATGCGTGGGGAGGGGTACCAAAATTATATTTCAAGCAATTTTAACTTTTCTAGCAATGCATATTCACCACAGAAAAAAAAGAGCATGCAGCACTTTCAGCAGGTTTTCAATGATGCTGTAATGACAGACATCCTGTAATCACATTTATTCTCCGTTTCCCATAATGCCACTTGAAATAAGCCCATAATAAAAGGGATATGTTGTTGGGATACAGACTTGGCATCTACAGTTTTGACTCAGTGCACATATTTAGGAAAAAATTAAATGAGATATTCTTATAAAATCATACTTCTTCTATGCATAATTCCGTACAATTCCTTTTTTTGAATACAAGCTTGAGCCATTTTTCAGCTGAGGTAGACTAAAAGATGGACAGACTGAATAATGTCAGATTTAATATTAGTTTTTGCATGTTTATTGCCTTACTGCATATGTGGCATGGCTCACTTCACACAACCTCGGATTAAAATAATCTTATTAACTTGCTTGGAGCTGCTTCTTAATCGGTAGTAGATGTATCATCCTGAGCTGAATAAGGGCTTTCAGTTGGCATAAAGACACAGTAAATCCCACACGCATATTTACATAAATGAAAAATAAATGAGCAAAAGTATCTTAAGAGGGAATTGGTAACATCCACTAGAGTCAATATAGGTCTGTGTCACGGTCACCATCAAAATCTAATATTAGAAAGTGGAATAAGCACCGGTAGGGATTCCAATAGCAAGATCACAGCCACCTCTTTCCCTACCTGCTAAGGGAGTAGAGGAAATGGGCCAGTTCTGCAAAATTTTTCTATGGCCCAGTTCAAACTGGCAAAATAGATGAATCTGCACTGTATAATATGTGAGTTGGAAATAGAAAAAGAAAGCTTACATAACCATGCAGGGGCCACATAAACGTCTATGATGACAATCCCATCACTGATGTTAATGTGGTGTTATGCCTATGTTAAGTGGACAAACATGTATTGTAAAAAACATGAACTAACATTGTGGACAGATTAAGATTATTCCCTATTACCAGGATTTAAAGGCCTGTCCTAGTAGGAGTCCTATTAAAGAATACGTAACACCAAAGCTGTTTTGCATTGGATTGAGAAGAGAAGGGTTAAAACCTCAGCTAGTTATTTTTTTTGCGGTCTGTGTACCTTTTCAGAAATTTCCCTTCACTTCCCTGCCCCATAGATGTTAGAGGATGTAAGAGGAAATCTCCCAATGTGAGAGAAATTCCCCTGAGCAAGTTGTCACTAGAACTGGTGTCCATATTGGAAGATTTCCACTAACCAGTGTTTTGGGGACAACTCTAAAATTTTGGATCTTTCATCACTTTTTGTCTAAATGACAACCAGTACAAATAAAGGAGTGAATCTCTCCAATAGGATTGTTAGCCCTCATGGGCAGGGCCCTCCTAACCATCTTGTCTTGATTTGTATTGTGATTGTAATGTCTTCCTTATATTGTATATTGTAAAGCGCTGCACAAACTGTTGGCGCTATATAAATCCTGTATAATAATAATAATAAAAAAAAGTTAACAGGGTGTCTAACCCTTCAACTATCTTTCCAAAACAAAAAAAAGAGGTTTTGCCTGGATATAATTACTAACTTCGGGGAGCAACTCTGAATGATTCAAGATCATCAGATCAAGGCTTAGCAATGTTTTGAGGATAAATATGTTATAGTACGAATATGATGAAGTATGAATTCACAGAAGAATATTCTTTAATTTAGCCAGGTGACTGTTATTTTTCAAATCTCATTGGACTTAGGTCAAAATAATTGTCACGTTTTAGAAAGGAAGGATCATTGTACTGGTATGTTAGCTTTGTATCTCCAATGACATGTTAGCTTAACACATTATTTGTATGAGATCAATACAATTTCTACACAGAAATCACTCTCTCACCATTGTCTAGTGACTGTGCACTACAGGAAGAGAGCTGGCACCATACAATGACCAGATGCACATTGTAATTTTCCAGTAGTGTACCTTTACCGTGGGTGAAATAACAGGAAATTCTATTTGTAAGCCACAGTCTAGCCCAGCATTTCTCAGTAAAGACCCCATGCAAAAACACAAACAAAAAAGATGAGGTTCTCCCATTTGATCAGAAGCCCCCTCTTCAAATCAGGAGCCCTACTCTCACACCAGAGCCCCCTCCTTTCACATCAGCACTCAACTTTACATCAGGAGCCCCCTTTTCATATCAGAGCCCCACCTTTAAAATAAGAAGCCATACCATGGCAGAATTTGAGAGGCAACGCAGACCTGGACAGAGGATAACTTTTTTGATTGGTTCCACCCTCCCTGAATTAACGTCATTAGTTTCCATGTTGCTGGGCAAAATTTTGAGTCACCCCTGAGGTAGCCCAGTCTTATGATTCCAATGATCACCAAACATGACTTCCAATCAGTGCTATTGATTCCTGCATTTTTGTTGGCATTGGCCCTATACCTTTGTATGGCTCATACATACAGAGAGTAGTGCTCTATAAATAACTGTCTCAGACAGAAGAAAGAATCCCTACAAGTAAATATCGTTACATGCAACAAAATAGAAAACCAAAATCTAAGCAAACAATAACAATAATGCTATAACGCCAGGTAGTTTCAGATCATTTATGGGAACCAAAGTACACGGTACACGAGTCAGCAGATACTGAATGGCAAGGATGAAGTTAATCAGCAATGGCATCTCAAGTATGTGTGACAAGTTTATTAAAGAAAAGTGCCAACAAGAACTGCAGAGCGGGAACTAGTGGATTGCCTGGCAACATCATCTCGGCTGGATATAGTAGTACTGTACAGATTGGGTGCACTGTTCCATTACACAGATCCAGAGAATCAGCATATATCCTATGATGACTATCATCAGATAGCACTGATTCATGCCTTTTCACATAGGTATGTATTATGGCATTTTATGATTTTTAACAATAAAAAGAAGTGAACAATTGAACAGGAAAAGCATGATTTCCTCTTGTTCTCTATTTTATTATAAAAGGAAGCTCTGGCCACTGTCCTGCTAGAGGCCTCTCCAGACAGTCACTCAATTGCAGCCTAGGACCAGCCCCAGAGTTAGCAAATATAAACTCATTCAAGCTGATAAACAGATGGGTGAGAATAAAACACACATTAGGCTTAGGCATTATGTGACAGGGCTCATTCTCAACACTATACAATGGGGTTAGCCATGCAATGCACACCCATTGGAAAATATGTTCCAAATAGAGAGATTTAGGGTTACTTCTGGTCATGTGGGAGAATGGGACATTTAGGCCGGCCAATTTGATCATCTAAACTGATCGTTTTAACTTGTAATGTTATATTTTGTTTATTAAAATCTGATCTGCTCGAGCCAGAACTGACAGATGCTGATCCAAGTTACTTGATAACCTTTATTATCACATGTATACATTAAAAGAGTTTGTTCTCTCCTCTTTCTTCCTGACTTCTCTCTCTTTTTCTACCCTCTTTTCTTATGTCTTTTATGGCTTGTCATTTTTGTGGATGTTTTCTATGTTTTTACACAGCACATAAGATCGACTTGCACCAAAGCGATTTACTGCTCCCTCATTGGGGTCATGTTGCTCATTCACAAGAGAAAAAGCCGGCATGTACAGCTCCCTGCTGCTTACATGGCCATATCGAGCAGCTCCTGGGAAGGACAGGTGCTGCGTGTGATTAGTACGCAGCCCCTGTCCTTCTCTATGGGAGTGTGCGGCCGTACGCCGCCCTACGCTCACCCCCAAGTGCAGGTCCATACGGATGCAGGTGTCCTGGCTTGGACGCAGACAGGATCCATCCGGACACCCGCACGGACGTGCATCGCGAGTGAGCGTACCCGTTGACACCCATCAACACAAGCTTTCCTATCTGCTCACCTTTCTATGCATCTCGGTATACTAATGACCAAAGTCCCTTAAGTGTAAACCACGATTGCCGCATAGTAAACATGTTACAGCAACTAGAAATGTCTACACAGAGAGAACACAAGCTAAATAACTACTTACACATGATAAACCCATTAACCTATTTAGAAAATGGAATAACTGGTGGTATGTGATATAGTTTTTAAAACATTCTACTAGACAGCACTTAAAGCTTATTAGTCTACGAAACTGCATTTTAAATTTAATTTGTGTAATAAAATAAATGTTGTTCGGTGCTCTATGATGTCTACTGTACAATTTAATGAAGTTAGCTTACAGAGCCTAGTATTATCATTAAAACATAAACTGTGGCTGCCAGTGTATCAGACAAAATGAATGCACACGAAGGGAGTGGGTGGATATTTACAAAGCCCTGAATGGGTACTGCCGATGCTTTAGAACTTAACATTTTCTGACTACTTGTAATGTTATGCAATATTACAGCTTAAATATAATGAAAGATTGTAAGACTGTAAGACTTGTGCTTGTCATAGACAGTCAAGTATATAAAATCGATCATTTCAGATGATTTAGAAATTTGACTTGCATCATATCGTGGGGGACAAAAGAAATGCTGCAATGAATGTATAAGTGCACAAACACAGCCATCATGACCCAATCCACCTAACTGATATCCACTGAGGCAACAACTGGTTCACCTAAAAGACCCAATGCCAAAACACAGGATGAACAACATTGTGTATGCAGTTCAGTGCAGTGAGGAGTGCTCAGAATTGTATGTCGGTGAAACAAAACAGCAGCTGCACCAGTGTATGGCACAGCATAGTAGAGCCAAACCCTCTGGTCAGGATTTGACAGTGTACCTACATCTAAAGGAAAAAGGTCACTCCTTTGAAGACAGTCAAGTACGCATCCTAGACAGGCAGGAGGAGGACTGGTTTAAAAGAGGTTTGAAAGGGGCCATTTATGTAAAAATGGAGAAGCCAAGCTTGAATAGAGGGGGGGTGAGACATCTATTGTCTGCCACATACAATGCTGTTTTAACACCTCTCTCTGGGCAGATTAATAACACCTCCTAGCTCCAATGATGCAAATGCAATCAACACTTGGTTGTGACTAACAGATTATGTGGATTGGAACAACATTCACCATATTTATTCCCAGATAATTTTTGTACACGTCATTCTGAATTGAGAAAGCTGGTCGGATGTCCAGTGAAACGTCTTCATGAAAAATACAGCAAGTCCAGTTGCCTTGACTTATTTTTTTTACAGATATACCATGACCTGGATGAATGAGAACCTTCACAGAGATATCCACAAGGATAACTCCTGGATGGATACCGCCACCTAGCTAAATTCCCACTTGAGCTTGAGCCAACTTTAAACACATCTACAGTACATGTTGCTCAGTGCTTAGCATCAGGGTGCTCAGTATACTTGCTAAGTGTCTGGACACAGAACAGGAGTAATTGAATGATGACCACATTGGAGCAAATATAGTCTCTGTGTATAAACCTAATCAGATAGACCCTAAGATGGTTTATTCAGGAAGCCTCTTTATAGCGCTCCTAGATGGCGCTGACCAGTATAGGAATTCATATTCTTGTCAGCACCATCTAGGGGCGTTAGTCAACAGCTTTTACCCAGCTACACGTTAGGCAGAACTTTTACAAATGAACCCCTAAGACTGTAAAATTGTTAGTAAATCTAAAGATTGTAACAGATGGTAACAGTTGTGGCCAGGTTAGAAAGAGAGTGTTGCAGCATCCCATCCATTAAAAAAACCACTATCCTGAGTGTGAGTAATCTTTATCTACAGATAGAACAAAAGCAACGGAGGGCTTGAATTCTTCTTAGGTGAAAAGTGTGGGAAGCAAGGATTTTCCAATGTGTTTCTATATGGAGGTGGATGGGACGGCGGTCCCTTACTCATTCCAAGTCAGAACCAAATGAAAATTCAATTCATCCTTATGCTGGATTTCATTTTTACTAAGGAGCTTTTGTTCCCTCTGACATAATGGACCTGTGAAAGTCAAACGTTCCTGTATGAAATCAAATACAAAGCTCTGAAATATTTCTTCACTTCATACTGCCTATACCTTCCCGCCCCCACACTATATGTTTATCTACAATTTAGAAAAAGCCTATTTAAACTGTGTGTCATTGAGGTATCTTTTTAGAGTAAGGCGGAATTTGAATTGGTATGTATCAACTGCATAAATAAATAATAAATGGTGACATGCTACAAATAACCAAACATAATAAACATGTTCCTTACATATGTTTCAAATAGTAACATAATACTAATGATCACCGGCTTCATGAACAGAGCAACAAAATGACCTAAACATTCCAGCTAGCCACATTAAATGCACATGAGTGAATGCGTGTCTCATGACTGTAGAGTGTTTGAGCGCGGCTCCGCTCCATTTTTTTTTTCTGTTTTAAGTACTCCATGCGTTATTCTATGCTAAGACTAATGGTTGGAAAATGCAATAATCTTATTAGATTGTATTGGCAGTTGAAAATAGTTTCCAGTATAAAAAGAGTTTAAAATTCGACATGCTCTGAACATGTTGTACACTCATAAGAGTTACAGGGTTGAGACATTGGGGGGAATTTATCAAAACTAGAGCAACAGAATCTGGAGCAGTTGCCCATGGCAACCAATCAGCATCTCTCTTCAGTTTGCTCAGGTAAGATTTGAAAATGAGACAGAGAAGCTGATTGGTTGCAGTGCAAATCTGTTCCAGATTTTAACTGCTCCAGTTTTGATAAATTCCCTCCATTGTGCTAGAGCAAAGACATTTTCACAAATGCCTGAAATGATTGTATTGTCTTATATGTAGGTCTCTAATAAATGGGCAATGACAGATAGGCTTGGGACAATTAGGTGAAATGCTATTAAGTCATTTTAAAATACCTGGTGATTCTGCCAGAAATCCAGTGAGCTGAAACCTTCCTGTGTTCTCTCTTTGTACTACACTGTTATCAGTTAGCATCACTCCTGTCTCTCTCTATAGTCGACAGCACCCCTTATATTATGAGCAAAACAGTGTCTTAGTGCTTAGCAATAGTTTCCAGGTTAAATCCTGACCAGAACACTATGGGATCTATATATAAACAATGTGCAGGGTTGTTCACCCTGTGAATATCTGTGCACGTTCATTTGGTGCAAATGTATGCAAAGACAAATGTTCTTACGTTTTTTTCTTTACGGCAATGTAATTCGAATGTTTTGGAGTAAAACTTCATTATGGCCACTATATGGAGCTGTGTTGGAGGGCAGGTTCCATAAAAGTCACCTTCAAACTATCACATAGGGGAATTTCAGCACCTATGTGATAGGAATAAAATTAAGTGGGGGGAAAAAAAGTAAATAATAAATAAAAAAGTAAAAAATAATCAAATGTAAAAAAATTAAAAAAAATAAAAGTGATAAAGTAAAAAATGTAATAAAAAAATGTAAAACCAACCCCGCCATCTGCATGTACGCATAGTACATGTGTGTGCGCGTTGAGTGCTGCCGCCACTCCACTGTATGCTATATTGTGGTAGCCAGGCAGCAAAACTCTCCTACACGCACAATGTGCACTAAAGGGTAAGTTCACTTTCCCAAGTAATATGGGAAAATTGAATTATTATTATTATTATTATACAGGATTTATATAGCGCCAACAGGAAGACATCAATTTTGAATTTTGCTCACAAATTGCAAGCACTCATTGATCAGGGGACCACGCTGACCAATGAGAAGTGCAATTGACATTAGCTGCCACATACAATGCTGTTTTTCACCTCTCTCTGGGCAAGTTAATAACACCTCCTAGCTCCAATTATGCAAATGCATGGTTGTGACTAACAGATTATGTGGATTGGAGCCACATTCACCATATTTATTCCCAGAGATTTTTGTACAAGTCCTTCTGAATTGAGAAAGCTGGTCGGATGACCAGTGAAAAGTCTTCAAGAAAAATACAGCAAGTCCAGTTGCCTTGACTTATTTTTTACAGATATACCATGACCTGGATAAATGAGATAACCTTCACAGACAGAATATATAATATGTACAGTATGTACAGAAACAACTGTTAATTGCATAGTTTGGTATAGGGCTGCAGCTAACGATTATTTCATAATCGATTAGTTAGCCGATTATTGAGTTTGATTAATCGACTAATCGGATTTAAAAAAAAAAAAGGGTTCAGTGATGGACTACTAGTTTCTATTGAGATTGTAGTCCATCACGGGAGCAAGCTTGGCGCGGTGGAAGTAAAAAAAAAAGAGTGTGGTGTGCAATATAGTACATTATACAGCGGCGCAGTGCAGAATACCAGCAGCTATAGAGGAATGTAGCAATAGTACATTATACTATA
>NW_017306475.1:814646-826365 GCF_000935625.1 Nanorana parkeri
TAGCAGCTATAGAGGAACAACAAATCCCAGCAATAATACATTATACAGACTGTTTAATGTATTATTGCAGGGATTTGGTGTTCCTCTATAGCTACTAATGTTCTGCAGTGTGCCGTTTAAAAATAAAAAACAACACACAGGAAACATTTAAAAGCTCCCGGAGGATCTCGACTTACCTTGAATGACGGTGTTGTCGGCGGGCAGCGGCATTGTTCGTTCTCGGCGGGCAGCGGCGAGTTGGGAAGCTCACCGGGAGGAGAGGGCCAGACGCATGTCCTCAGCGTGGGCGCGGCGTCGCGTGACAACAGCGTAGGCGCGAGCGGCTTAACTGACGTGGGCGTGGCGTAAGCGGCGGGCGTAAGCAGCGTGCGTGAGCGGCGTGCAGCGGCGAGCGGGAAATTTGAATTTTAGCCGATGAATCGACGATGGAAAACGTTGGCAACGTTTTCCATCGTCGATTTTAATCGACTTAATCGAATAATTGTTGCAGCTCTAGTTTGGTATGTGACTGAAGAAATGGCATCTCCATTACAATAGCATGAAGAACAGATATACTACTAAAGGGAATACATTGGTAAAATAATAATAGTTTTTATTGCTTTCTTTTAATTTCCTTTCCAAGCTGTATATTTTAGAAAAATGTGTAGATATGTTGCACTTTCTCAAACAATTCATCACCACACAGCTACCTCCTCATGTATCACTTGCCCCTCCCTTTTAGATTGTATGCCCTCACGGGCAGGGCCCTCCTTACCATCTTGTCTTGATTTGTATTGTGATTGCAATGTCTTCCTTATATTGTAAAGCGCTGCGCAAACTGTTGGCGCTATATAAATCCTGTATAATAATAATATGTAGATATGGATATGCATCTACAGCTTTACAGGTAATAACGATCACTTAAATAAATAACTCCGGGCAAATCTTTTATTACCGCTTGCAGTGGGACATCCCCGAACTGCAAGAGTTAACTGCTCGTTGTTGCCTAGGTCCTTAAAAAAATTATACTCACCTGAATTCCGAAGCTGGCTTGTTCTTAGACCAGTCCTTCCAGTCTTGCCCCCCCCCCTCCTCTGCAGCGGTCTAAAGGTCCCATAAATAATTGCGTTCCATGCACAGTGAGGAGAATTTATTAAAACTGGAGGAGTTGTGCATATCAACCAATCAGGCTTAATCTTTTATTTTCAAAGCTTAAGTGAGCAAGCTGAAGAGAGAAGCTGATTGGTTACTATGGTCAACTGCTCCAGATTCTGCCTGCTCTCGTTTTGATAAATTCCCCCCAGTGCACAGACATGAGGAAGCTGAGGGTTATTCCAATGATGCAGAGACCGGAGAAGCAGGGAGCTGGCTCAGCTGTTCGGGTGAGTATGACTTTTTTTTTTTTTTTACGTAGACACAAACGAGCAGTTAATCCTTGCAGTGCAGGGGTAGCCCCACTGCAAGGGTTAATCACATTTTTTTTTTTCTTGGAAAAAACGTGCAGTTAACCTTCGCAGTATGGGGGTATCCCCACTGCAAGGGTTCAAAAAAAAATGTGCCAAGAGTTCTTCTTTAAAAATAGAACACAATTCATTATATAACAGATAAGTAAAAATTCTAATCTAGGTGAATTTGTGGCAGGCTAAGCACTACAAAAATGTAATATAATAAATATTAAATAATGAATGCAACAATAATAAAGCTCCAATTACCTATCTTGTTTTGAAAATACTAAACATTACATTGGAACCTCCACATAGCACATGTATTGTTTTGTATCAAATGTAAGGGAAGGAGCTGTGCGTGTATAAACTTTAGCCTTTAAGTGAAGAACTTAAAATGCTTCAATAGGAAAACATTTGTTTTTCATTTGAGGTAAGGCTTGTGCTAACCAGTAAAAGCCATAACTTGCTTGTAGAACGACTGTAAGCAAAAAAAAAAACTGTTTCACAGGCTACTGCGACCAAGAAGGGTTCAGAACATTGGCTTGAAACCTGAGCTTCTTAGTCAGAAAAGTTCACTCTGGAACTTCTGCAGAGCTAAAGCATGTCAGCTACAGAACTTGAGTGTTTCAAAATGTTTTCTCTAAGTACGGAGAACCTAAGCTCATGTTTTGTTTAAGGCCACACAACTTTCCAAAGGTTTAGTCAGCACAAAGAAAGGTTGCTGGCATTACAGTTGATTGTAACAGAATAAATTCGGCAGAGCACAAGCTAGAATACTTCCCCTTTCACAAAGTGTAGGAGGTGGCAGGAACCAATCTGATTTTAGTTTTCAGAAGAGAAGGACAGTCAGGACAATGGAAGATTTTAAAATGAGTAAAACTGATCTCATGTCCGATGGATCATGAAGTGTACGTCAATTGCCTGGGAAACCCAGCAACTCCAACCAGAATTGAACAAGCATAAAGTAGGAAAAGGCACGTAGGAAAAGCTGGACAAATACAATCCCTTTGTTATGCAATAAACAAAAAAATTGATTGAGTGGCCCAATTAAAAAAAAAACGTCCCTTTGTGATCATTAAAAACTATTGACAACGTTGTCAACCTTCTGCTACCACTCATACCTGCATTCACCAGTCACACCAACATAGGTACCGGTACCATATGCAGACAATAGTGTCAACACTTCCTATAATGTGGTGGTTGCCTTACGTGGCATCTGATGGGTCATGTGGGGCACACTTGCTGCACCTTTTCCGGCCAGAGCGTTCCAGGTTGCTAAGAGCTCTTAGCAACCTGTGATGCTCTGGCCGGCATTCTTCCCACTGGTTGCCAAAAGCTGAGCAGGATGCTCTGACTGGCGTTCCCCCCAGCTCCTGGCAACCAGTGAGGTCAGTGAGCTGGGCGGGCAGAGGTACTATGCACACCAACCTCTCCCCTCCCGCTGCCAACACAACACCCCCTAATCCCCCCCTTCCCCTCGGGCACCGAAAAGTTTAGGAATGCCCCTGATTATCACAATAGGAATTTTTCTGTAATTGGGTCACTCATTCTGTTGGGGTTTTTTGTCAATTACATAATGAAGGGATTGTATTTGTCCAGCTTTTCCTTCTTTATTCAGTCAACGACAATGGCAGATGATTGCTGACTGTTTGGTATGGGTAGCTGTACTTTATACTTTGTTCTTTGCCATATTAAAGTGTAATTATAGCTGTACTTTATACTTTGTTCTTTGCCATATTAAAGTGTGAATGAGGCCTTAGAGTTGTCATCAGAACAAGAGGTGTAAATCCTACAAATGGGACATGCCTTTGATTTTGTAGAACTTTCCTCTCACTTTCTGTTGCATCCCTGTACAGGAAGTGAAGGGGAATCTCCCCAGCAAAACATAAAGTAACAAGAGTTTTAGCCTTCCCTAGTCAATCTGAAAAAAAATGTTTTGGTTATGCATGATCTTTAAAAGAGAACTATGGGGTAAGTGTTTTTTTAGGGTGACGGGAGGACATATAGTAGCGCCCTCCCGTGACCCAACCCTCAGTATATCGCAAGCTACAGCTCGCGGGATACTGAGACTGCCTCAGCTGGGACGGATCCCAACAATGTTGTCTAGATCCACCCAGCTGCGTGAGTGACAGCTGGCACTGCCTATCTAGAGACAAAGCCAGCCCCTTCCCCCGTCCATTCCTCCAGTCAGCGCTGGAGGATCAGTGTGGGGATGGGGGATCCCTACAGGGAGCCGTGACTGACAGTCACGGCTTTCTGCAGGGAGATGATTGCGAAGTGAGCAAGTGACGGTATGCATTCGCTCACTTCCCGATCTATTGAGTCGACGTGTGACAGTTTCATTGTCACACGTCAGCTCAAACTATGAGGATGAGTAATTTTCACTTACCTCATAGTTCTCCTTTAAATATATACGTGTCCCCATTTTAAGGCCCATTTTAAGGACTGGGTCTAATGTACCAAACCTCAATGGTGACAATACCCACCAGGTTTAAATCAGTACCAGTGGCAGATGCATACAGCTCACACCTGGATGGCTGTCCTCACTTTATGTAGATGACAGGTACGTTTCAAGACAAATAACTGTAGACACTCTTACTTTGTGAAGCTGCTCATGCACCTGGAGATTGGCATACCTGAGAATGTTCCTTTTTGGTGGCAGGCTGATGATTCAACAGATTTAGCCATCTGTATTAATAGCTAAATATGACAGATATGCACATCCTAAAGGAGTGCAAGCAGACCATATATTGGAGAGGAAAACATTAATTTGAGGGCCACCTGTCTGTGGATGTGCTCCTTGAATGATGACATCTTCAGTCCTACCCGAACCATATCTGAGCAGATAGCTCTTAGGCAATGCATTTGTTTTTTGCATACCGTACATACATTGGGGGGGTTATCAAAACTGGAGCAGACAGAAACTGGAGCAGTTGCCAATGGCAACCAATAAGCATATCTCTTCAGTTTGCTCAGTTGAGATTTGAAAATGAGAGATAGAAGCTGATTGGTTGCAATGCAAATCTGCTTCAGATTTTGCCTGCTCCAATTTTGATAAATTCCCCCCATTGATTTTTAGCAGTGAAGGTTTTTCAATGTGCCTTCTGTGCAGGTCATTCCTGCTCAGATACCCCCTTTTCACTGCATCCACAGCTCAAGAGTAGGCAACCTCAGCACTACAGCTTTGGTGAAACTACAAATACCATAATGCATCTACCTCTGGGAGTTATGCCCATCACAGTCTTAAAATGCCTCATCACAGCTTGAGTGCCGGGGTTTGGCTACCTCTGCTCTAGGTATTCCAAGAACTGCTGACTAGTGATATTTGTATCCTTAAAAAAATTGTCTCTCATCAACCTCATCATTTGTGATGGGTGAGAACAGCTAATGAGATTTACTATTTCCTTCTGATGTAGTTCACAATAACTCCCACACCCAGAAACAAATAATTATAAAATATATGCATTTTAAGGCTCAGCACTCATGATAAATGTAAAAAATGTGTAACGCAGTATTACCAATAACCGCTAGATTGATAGATGCCCATGTACACTTGTGGATAATATAAACAAGTATCACACAGTGCTAATATTCTATTTTGAAGATCATTTCCAGTTCTGTCATCCTGTACTACTGTTAGTGCTGACTACCATGTGCTCCTTGTATTATTATCCTGGGGGTGTTACAGCATGACACCAATCAACCTGTCAGAGACTGTGTACAGAGAAAATAAACACTTTAAATGGCAACACATCAAGAAGCAGATTTCCTTTCACCATGCTGTCCAGAATAAATCAATAACACGTATACCTACATTGCATGAGATATGTTAGAGTGCAACGCATCCTTTTGGTGTGATTCTCAGAATTTGGAATCTGCATTTCAAAGAATCCTAAATATTCCAGGATGAAATCAGCATTCTTCTCATCCATTCAAGCAAAGCTCGAGATAGGTTAGCTACAGTCATTAATGCACAATTTATACTTTAAGCTGTGTGTTAAATACAGCACTTCAACGAGTCTGTGTTACCCAAATCAAGTCTATAGCAGACTGCAAAAAAAGAGGACATTGGATTAGCTGCTTTGGGTAACACTGACAGTTCTTCTTTCTAACACTTGCATATCGAAGGCCTAAATCACATACTTGTGCACTGTTTTCTCAGTAAAGCAAAGCATAATGCAAATTGCAGTAACCATATTAACCCCAAATGATATTCCAAATTCATCATACACTGATTTACCTTCAACACACTATTGGTTGATATGGGTTGCTGATCTCTGCACTTTTGTTCTTTGTCTTGTCAGACAGGAAAGCTTATTCAACTTAATTAACATTGTCATGGAGTTTCATCACCTTAAAGAAACAGATTATGCTGCACATAGTGTATGTTAGATAGATGTAAAGCATCTTACCTCTGCCCTCTGGGTTCTGGGAAAACTGGTTTCTTTCTCAATGGCGTACACATCCAGCTGGTAGAGACGTGCTCCACGTTCCCGGTCCAGAACTGCTGCAGTCTGGATGTCACCTGTAAGGCGTCCTATAGTGAACAGACGTCCAACAGTTTTTCCTTCACACTTCACTGATACAATGAAGTATTCCACTTCAGTCTTTGTGCCTCGAGTACTAGATGCCTCAATAGATATCACATTTGTTCCGACAGGCTCTCCCTCTTTTAAAATTGTTATATACTTTGGCTGGGAAAAAACTGGTCCATCAGTTCCTTGAAGAATAATGGTCAGTTCCGCTGTGGTTCTTCTCCTCTCAGATCCTAAATCGGTAGCAGCCAAAATTAAATTGTATATGAGATGGGATGGTACCATGGGAGAAGCTACCCTTAGGTCACCACTATAACGATCCACGATAAAGGTTTCGGTGTCCCCGTTAATAATTTCATATTCTATATCCCCATTAGGACCCTCATCTGGGTCATAAGCTGTGACTGTAGTGAGCACGGATCCTATAACCAGGGAAGGATCTGCAGCAAAAGCATTTTGAGACACAAATATAGGGACATTGTCATTTAGATCGTTCACTAAAATAGTGACATTTTTTAGGGCATATTTCCTGGTCTCCACGGGCACTGCCTGGTCACTGGCCCTGACAGTCAGTTCAAATAGATTGGAAAACTCACGGTCAATTTCTGCATTGGTATAAATTGTGCCACGAATCTCATCAATGACAAAATGGTTACCTCGTGGTTTTTGCTGGATGATAGTATAGCTTAACTGACCATTAATGTCTGCATCAGGATCAGTGGCACTTATAGCTAGAATTGATGTACCAATAGGGATATTCTCTGCTACTGACTTGAAGATGTCTCCTTCAGGGAAGCTGGGTGGATTGTCATTAAAATCTCTCACCTGTATGACAACAGACATAGTAGATGAGCGAGGTGGTCTGCCATTATCCTTAGCTGTGATATTTAATTTAAACAGTGCCTGTGTTTCAAAGTCCAGCTTTTTGGCCAAAAAGATGCTCCCTGTGTTGGGACTGATGCTAAAAGTCCCATGGTTATTAGTTCCTGTAATGCTATAATGAATGTCAGCATTATCGCCAGAATCAGAGTCTGTGGCTGCAACCGAGGCCACCAGTTCCCCAACTCTCATATTTTCCAAAACATCCACAAATAGAGCTGTCCTGGGAAAGGAAGGCATGTTATCATTCTCATCGAGTACATCAATACTTAATGTGCATGTTGAACTTAAAGGGATTGCCCCAGAGTCCACAGATTGGATGATAAGAGAATAGGTGGCTGTGGCTTCATGGTCCAACTTCCCCACCAATGTCACCTGGCCTGTGCTGCTGTCAATTGAAAAGCGATTCTCTTCATTCCCTTTCATGATAGAATAAGTAATCAAACCATTATTTCCCTCATCTATATCAGAAGAAGAAACCCTTAACACCTGGGTCATGTTTGTTGCTAGTTCTGATATGCTGGCTTGATATAGATCTTTGGAGAATTTTGGAGCATTGTCATTGATGTCCCTTATAAAAATCTGCACAGTAGCTTGGTCTTTAAGAGGCTTGGGTAAGCCTAAATCAGTAGAGGCCACTTTAAGTGTAAAGGCTGCTGCTCCCCTTTGCCTCATGAGAGCCTCCCTGTCAAACTGATGAGTACTAGTGATGTCACCTGTAATTGTATTTAATTCAAAGTCAGGTTGCATAGTCTCAAAAGAATACATGACATTACCATTAGAACCAAAATCTCTATCCATGGCAAAGACTTTACCAACAAACGAGCCTCCTTTTTGTTCCTCTTCAAAATAGAATACATAATTAGTGCTGTTGAACAGTGGCTTGTTATCGTTGACATCCTCAAGTAATATTGTGACATTTACAGTGGCACTTAGAGGCTCAACGGCTCTATCAGAAGCTGTTACAAGCAAAACATAAACATCTTTAACTTCTCGGTCAAGTTCACTTTTTACATACAGCTGCCCATCTGGGAATATTCCAAAAGCCTCTCCCACATTTCCATCTTTGATATGATAGGTGATTTCCCCATTTGCTCCAGAATCTTTGTCAGAAGCATGTAGTTTAAAAAATCTTGAGTTAACTGGCTCTGACTCTAAGAGGGTCACTTCATATGAAATCTGGTCAAAGATGGGAGGGTTGTCATTGACATCGTGCACAGAAACAGTTAGTATAAAGCTGGATGTGAGCTGTGGAACCCCCATGTCTGATGCTAGAATCTCTACTTGGTATGACCCAGCACTGACATCTAGGGCTCCAGTTATACTCACAGCACCACTAATAGAATCTACATGAAACAAGCCTAGAGGGTTCTGTTTCAAGCTATAAGTAACCTTGCCATTTACTCCTTCATCTGGATCCACAGCTTTAGCCTGAAATATAATGTGACCCGCTTTCCAATTTTCTACCACATTCAAACTTTCTACTGCATGTAGAAAGTGGGGAGAGTTATCATTCAAGTCTTTCACGGTGATATTAACAATTGCTTCCCCAGTCACTGCCCCACCACTGGCTACAATTTTCAAATGGTAAAAACTCTGGTCTTCTCTGTCTATAACACCAGCAGTCATAATTAGTCCTGTGGTCTTGTCGATAGTAAACACTCCTTTTTGGTCCCCTGTGATTATCAGGTAAGTTATATTAGTATTCAGATCCATAGTAGTTGCTGTGACAGTCCCAACATTGTATCCTGTTGCCACATTTTCAAACATAACAAAATTGTATGTGTCCTGGGTAAACAATGGTGGATTGTCTTGGGTATCCAAAACAGTGATAGTAACTATGGCATGGTTGTGCGATTGTAGGCCTCCACCATCAGTTGCTACAATTTTCAATTGGTAAGCTGTTTTTTCTTCCCTGTCTAGGGCAGTTTTTGTAGAAATGGCTCCTGTGTCGGGATTAATCTGGAACTTTGAGGTATCACCTGCTCTGATGGAGTATTTAACCGTGCCATTTACACCCATGTCAGGATCAGCTGCTGTCACAGAAACAACAAAACTGGCAGGCGGTTCATTCTCTTGAATGTTGGCAAAGTACTGCACCGGGTAAAACACAGGACTGTTGTCATTAACATCCAAAAGGGTAACATTGATCTTGGCAGAGGATGCCAGTGGAGGGGTTCCAAGGTCAGTAGCCAGTACCACCAAGGTGCAATTCTCTTGCTGCTCCCTGTCCAACTCTGCTCGAGTACTAAGTTGGCCAGATAAAGGGTCTAGTCTGAAAAATCCTTGACATTGGCTTGGGCTCTCCGAATCAAAATAATATCGTATGGTGCCATTGCTCCCAAGATCACCATCTGTAGCCTTTAAAGTTATCAGTTCAGTGCCAGTGGGAGAGTTTTCTGGTAAGGCCAGCCAGTGCTGATCACTAGCTTGGAGACCGGTGAAAGTAGGCCTCTGGTCATTTACATCCAAAAGACTAACAAGAAGAGTAGCAAAACTAGTTTTGGGTTGTGGCCCTTGATCTCTTGCACTGATATTGAGAAGCAATTGAGCTGCTGTTTCACGGTCTAACGTTGAGGTACTGGTTACCAAACCACTGTGTTCACTAATAGAGAACCATCCCAATTTATTTCCAGATACAATAGCGTAACGGAGGTTGGCATTTAAGCCTGTATCCCCATCGGTAGCTGAAACTCCACAGATGTAGGATCCAGGTGGGAGGTCCTCACTTATCTCCACTTTGCTCTGAGGCTCTTGGAAGACTGGTGGGTGGTCATTGATATCATTTACATAAATCAAAAGGTTAGCCACTGAGGATCTTGGCCTAGGGTGGCCCTGATCTGATACACTAACAGTCAAATTATAGGAAGGAATGCGCTCACGATCCAGCGCACTAGCCACTTTGATAAGACTAAGGTTGGGCACCTTGGACGTTTGTACCTCAAAGTGGCGCTGCTCATTGCCACCCAGGATAGCAACTGTAACATTACCATTGGCGGCAGGGGAGTCTGAGTCAGTGACAGTAAGTAACGCCACCACTGTGCCAACCTGGGCATTCTCATCCACTGAGGCATAGCGAGATGAAGCAGGTAAAAAACGAAATTTTACTACTGGGTCATTATCATTAACATCGATCAAGCGAACAACAGCCTCTGCACGGCCAGTAAGTGGTGGTGTTCCCAAGTCCCTGGCCTCAATGCTAAGGGTATACTGCCGTCGACTTTCATAATCCAATGGCTCCCTGATAGTAACAAGCCCACTTTCTGGATCAATCTGAAAAGGAGTCCCTTCTGCTAATTGATACATAATAGCAGCATTATCTCCCTCATCCCTGTCGGTAGCCTCTACTTTCAGAACACTTGAGCCTACAGGGGCATCTTCTTCAATCTTAGCCTGATACTGAGAAATGCTAAATACAGGTGGGTTGTCATTGATATCTTGCACAGTAACATTTACTCGTAAGTGGCCCACACTTTTGGGTGACCCTTTGTCTTCCACTTCTACAATCAAATAATAACATGGAGTTGTCTCTCTATCTAGTGGCCCCTGGGACATTAAATGGAGGAAGGCACCATCTCCACTAGGGTTGACTGTAATGCCTAATTTGAAGCGACCATCCTGGTTCCCTGACACAATACGATAAGATCGATGATCTACCCCATTAGTACCAGCATCTGCATCTGTGGCTGTGTCTAAGATAACCTGCCTTCCTCCTTGCGTGTCCTCTTTAAATGACACCACAATGGACGGTTCAGGAAACACAGGAGAATTGTCATTGATGTCCAGGACTGTTATGCGAACTTCAGTTGGGTATGTTGGCTGACTGGACAGGACCACCAAGTTGATGACATCACTGGCAAGACTTTCCCTATCTATGACAGAGGTGGTGTAGATTGATCCAGAAGATGAATTAATTCTAAAAAGGGCATGGGATTCACTCAGCCGGTAAGTGAATCCTGGTTTGGTGCTTATGGTACCTACATAGGTCTCTAGGGGCTGTTCCTCCAGGACTTGAAAGATCTGACGTGGCTGGTTGCTGCTCAATGTCCCAGGAACCGATATCAATAAAAAGGTTACTAAGAGATGCATGACCCACAGCTTACTCAGGTTGGATGTCCTCGGCAGGCTCATGATGTCCATGGAAAACTCCTTTGTAGAAAAATCAAAGAAATCTAGTAACACCATGCGCTTTAATCCCGAGGGTTAGAGAGCAAGCAGGAAACTTCTGTCCATCAGCAGAAGACTTTTCCCTTGGCAACACTTGAGTGATGAGGATGGAAATTGTACATCCAGGAGAAGAACAGAGCAGGGCATTCCGCAGTGCAGTCACGGTCCAAGCAAAATCAGAAGCGGTCCTGATCGGTCGGAATCCAAGCAACTTCACAGTCCATCAGTCAATGAGGGCGATCACCGGTCCCTATACATGGGCATCAGGAGTCCGCTGCTGATCTTATTGCCTCTGATCGCTCCCTGAGCACTTTCCAAGGCTCCCCTTGACTGATCCGTGCATTGTCCGCATGCAACCCCTTTATAATCCAGCTACTCATCTGATCCCTGAATCCTGCAGCCTGCCGCAAATTTCTTTTTCCTCACCATGCCAAATCTCCTTCGCATCCCGAACCAGAAGCAGCACCAGCACCAACTTTGTTCTCCGTTAGAGATGCTCTTTTTGTAATCCAGTAAATCGGGGGGTGTTAGATGCGGCACCCCAGTATTGCAGCGATCGGGGGGCTGCAGGTGAGTGTCATCAGTCTGTACATAGTGGAGTCACTTTGGTGGCTCGCAGTACAACTGTCTCCTGGAGCCTGCACTGAACAAAAAAACTTTCTTTGCTGATTGATCCCTCTTCAGTGGAGCCAAGATTGAGGCTCAGACCCCCCC